>NC_051084.1:62211333-62511333 GCF_004664715.2 Peromyscus leucopus
GTTTGTTTGAGACAGGGTCTGACTAAGCAGTCCAAGCTTGCAACTCAAACTTATTCTCCTATGTCAGTACTTCAGTGCTGAGATTGTAGACATACATGCCCCATGTCTTCATGCCTGGCTTATGGTTAATTATGGTATTGTATTCCCCCAAATATTGTGCATGCTAATAAACTTATTTGGGGTCAGAGACAGAGCAGCGACAATATTAAACATAAAGGATAGGCAGTGGTGGCACACGCCTTTAATCCTAGCATTCCAGAGGCAGAAATCCATGTGTTCAAGGATACAGACAGGCATGGTGACTCACCATGCCTTTAATTCCAGAAAGCAAGCCTTTAATCCCAGGGAGTGGTGGTAGAAAGTAGAAAGGTATATAAGGTGTGGGGACTAGAAACTAGCAACATTTGGCTGGTTAAGCATTTGGCCTCATTAAGCATTCAGCTGAGACCCATTCTGGATGAAGACTCAGAGGCCTCCAGTCTGAGGAGACAAGACCATCTGAGGATCTGGTAAGGTGAGATAGCTGTGGCTTGTTCTGGCTCTCTGATCTTCCTGTGTTCACCCCAATAACTGGACTCAGGTTTGATTTTATTAATAAGACCTTCTAAGATTCCTGCTAAGGTTAATTTTTATTTTATTTATTTATGTATTGAGACAGGGTATCATTATATAGTCCTGGCTGTCTTAGAACTTGCTATGTGGACCAGGCTGGCCTTAAGCTCAAGAGATCCACCTGCCTCTGCCTCCCTGGTGCTGGGATTAAAGGTATGTACCATCAGTCTCGGTATATTGTTTATTTTCAAAATAATATTTAGTTATAACAGAATTTTATGATTCATGATGGCAAGTCTGAGAGGAGAGTTGAAAAATTTTCAAAAATCAATAGATAGTTTTTTGCCTAAGCCAGATAAAAACTTTTTGGCACTAAGCATCTAGTTCATTTCATGGCACATTGAATCCTATAGTCCCTTGGAATACAATGAATAGTATAATAACGTTATATAAAAATGTATGTTTCTTAACACAAAATATATTTTATATATTGTCTAGCAGGATTACCAAGAAAAACAAAAACAAAAGAAACAGAGAAACTCAGATATCTTCTTGTAAAAACAGGTAGTAAGTTCTGTATAAAAATAATACCCGCCGGGCGGTGGTGGCGCACGCCTTTAATCCCAGCACTCGGGAGGCAGAGGCAGGCGGATCTCTGTGAGTTCGAGGCCAGCCTGGGCTACCAAGTGAGTCCCAGGAAAGGCGCAAAGCTACACAGAGAAACCCTGTCTCGAAAAACCAAAAAAAAAAAAAAAAAAAAAAAAAAAAAGAAATAATACCCATCATAGAAAAACCACCCTCCTGTGTCATGTATGAACTAAGTTTAACTCAGGAGATTTAACTAATAAAACATGCGAAATAAGTGGGTCAGAGAACTGTTCTTTCATATGATATGTGAGAAGGGAGCATAATGTTACCCTAGACTGTCTAAAGTCATTTCTAAGTTATAGTTTCAGGGGTAATAACTCCTCCTCTGCTTTCTGTTGTTGTTGAGATGGATTTTTCTATGTGACTTTGGCTGGTCTTGAAATTCTGGGCTCTGGTCATTCTCCTGCCTCGGCTTCCGATTAGCTAGTACTATGTCCAGCTTGATTTTCTGTTTAAAAAGCATAGCATAGAAAAGATATATATATATATATATATATATATATATATATATATATATATATATATCTTTATTAACCCTGGCCAGCTAGAGCCATCTTGAAATATCAGGGAAAAAAGGCTTCTCCTTACCCCTGCTTCGGCAGATGGTCCAGGCTGTAGAAGGCAGAAGTCCATCAGGAGAGGGGATTACTGTGCTAAGCAGCATCCTCTTCTATTCTCTTCTCTGTCTAACATTGATGTTTACTCTCTACCACTGCCTCATCTGACCTGAGATTCTTTACTTCCATGATGGATGATGGAGGTATATAAACAATGTGCAGTCAAATGCCAGAACCTCACACTGATGAATGAAAGGAAGGATGTTGGGAACCCTACTAATTGGCCTGTCCTAGTACCCAGAGTTATTGATAAGAAATGAATTATTGCTTGCACATTCTCTTTGATCCCAAAGAGGAACAAGTGAACAGGTTTTTCATTTCTCAGTTGACATCTGTGGAGTGTGCCTGAGGAAAGGCTGGCTTTCAGGTTGGAAGGACTTCTAATAGGAATAGAAAATTTTATTTGTGAGGTACTGTGAGGTCCCCAGGTAGCAATTTCCATGACATCAAGTTAAAAGTTGTTTTTCTCTGACTCCTGTTTCTCTAGGAAGTGCTCACATCATGGAGGATGGTCAACACATTCCTTTGGCTGCTGAGGTTGGACTGTTGACTAGGAACATTAAAATTCAGCCTGACTCATCATGTAGAGGGAGACTCCTTGTGGGGTCCTTCAGGAAGTCTAGCAGAGAAGAGTTTTCTGGTAAGTGAAATGAAATTTTCATTTATTAAGCATTACTGTTCAGCTACTAAGTAATTCTGAACCACTCACTTGGGACACTCAGAAACTTCAGCTGTGAGAATTTTCACTTTTGATGCAAAAATGATCCAATTAGGTGGCTTCTTTGTGCTCCAGGAAGCTATGAGTTTTCAGCCCCAATCTTTGCTAAATTAGTAGTGTGAAGTTTAATAATATACTGGAGATCAGTGCATATGTATGCACCTTTTAACCTCAAAGAAAATACCTTCAGCACATCTGAATTTTCATCTGCTTTGAAAATGATACATGACTCAATAACTATTTGAATTTTATCACTTTCCTAGTTTTCTCTTACATTTTCCCAGTAGTATGCAACATCTAATGTTAGACATGAGTCATGCTACCAATTAGTGACTGGAATTTAAATACAAATATTTCCCATATTTTAAAGTGGTTTAAAATCAATTCATTCTTTTTAAAAGACCAGTGGAATCTTTTTCTTTGAAATGCATGCTTCAGCTCTTTTAGGATCTTGCAAGATTGTTTGATTTATTAAATATATATTCTGGCTATAGTCTTACAAAGCTCTTCTTTACCAAATAGTTTGGAAAATCTTGTCAGAATAGCTCCATCTTTGAAAGCCACTGCATGTCTATCCTTAAGGTTCTGAGTTTATTTATAAAATTATTTTCTTTGATTCTTAGAAATTTTCTTTAATAGTTCTTGGAACACACATCAACTGCTGATTAATTCTATTTTCTTTTACCTAAAAATATTAGTTTTTCTTCTACTACTCCTTAAAGGATGTTGGTTTGTTTGTTTTTTTTTTTGAAAATATTTGTTATTAGAAAATGTCTGGATAAATCTAAAAATGATTCTTTTAAGCTTAAAATCATTTTTTTTTCCTGTGAGATTTTTCATTCTGCAAGATAAAATGAGGCTGCAACACAAGTGATGGACACAATGTAAAGGACAGGAAACAGAGGAAAGTCCTCACATAGTTGGAAATTTCCTCACTTTATGTAGAGGGCATCACTTTTACTCTAAGATGGAAGTTATAGATGTCTATTATTCATTTGCACACCTCTTAATCCTAATTTTAGAAGTTTCTCCTTGAGGTGAATAGTTAACATAGAAACACTCAACTGTGTAGGGTAAGTGTCTGCGAAGTGTTCAGCAAAAAGTGGTACATCTTTATTCTTATTTTTATTTTTAATTTTCTGGTTTTTTGAGATAGGGTTTCTCTGTGTAGCTTTGCGCCTTTCCTTGAACTCACTTGGTAGCCCAGGCTGGCCTCAAACTCACAGAGATCTGCCTGGCTCTGCCTCCCAAGTGATGGGATTAAAGGTGTGTGCCACCACCGCCCGGCAAAAAGTGGTACATCAATATCACCCCGTCTTAGGGTTTCTATTGCTGTGAAGAGACACCATGACCACAACAACTCTTAAAAAGGAAAACATTTAATTGTAGTGACTTTCTTATAGTTCAGAGTTTCAGTCTATTATCATCATGGTGGAACATGGTGACATGCAGGCAGACATGGTGCTGCAGAAGTAGCTGAGAGTTCTACATCTTTCAAGCAACAAGAAGTGAACTGTCTTACTAGGTGTGGCTTGAGAATACATGAGACCTCCAAACCTGCCTTCACAGTAAAACACTTCCTCCAACAAGACCACACCTACTCCAAAAAGGCCATATCTTCTATTAGTGCCACTCCCTCTGGGGGTCATTATTTTCTTTCAAACCACCACAAACCCCAATCACTCCATTGCTCAGGGACCATTGCACAGAAAGGAGTGGAAAGACTGTAAGGGTCGGAGGTTGGGGAAGGCAAGACCAAAACTGTCTTTAAAACATGGCAAGACTACCACACTCAATAACTCCCAGCAGCTGTGGTTGCCTATAGAAGACCTACACAAGATCAAGTCAGTCACTGTTGCAGTGTGAGCCTCTTCTTCCTGGCTGAGCAGCCATTGACAAATGATGGTTTCTTGGGAAGAGAGAGTCTCTGTTCTTTAGTGGTGTGCCTGGTAGGTTGAACACGTTCCAGTGTATGGCCCCTCACCCAAAAGTATATGAGTAGTACTAGTTTGACTTATTGGGTTCAAAACACACAATGTGTTTAATAAATATTGTATATATTTATGATATTATCAAAGATTTAATACAATATTATCTTACCTATACTTTTAAAGACAAGAAAGTCACCCTGCACTTGCATATAATAAATGCTCAGAGAAGACCTGAAAAAAGTGTTCTAACCTATTATAATCAGCGTAGGATGATTCATGGAATCATCCATTCATTATTTTGGTATATTCAGATCTTAAATCAGAAGTTTACAATTTCTAGTGAATAGAAAATCACTTTACAAAAGCTCTGTCTTTCTCTGTTCTTGCTAAAGGTGAGTTTGCCCATTAGGGTGAAAATTGTCAATATCTGGTGGAATTCATTGGGTGGATTTTCTGGTACTTAATGAATAGTTGCCAAATGCACAGGACAGCAACATACAAAAAAGGAATGTCTGGCTCAAGGTAACATGAGGTTAAAGTTGGACAATCTTACTCTAGAAGACATGGACAAAAGCTGGACTGTGGTCTTGTAGAAATGATTGTAAAGTTGGGCCATCATAAGGGGAGAGCATCATAGAGACCCAGCTAATGAAAACCAGCTCACTGGAATAGGACAGAAGACCAAGTCTTACAGTTGAGCTCAAAGCCTGAGTCAGCATCAAGTGTGACATAATCCTAAGCCTCTGTAGTTGCTAACCTATAACTTTTAAAATAACCTCCCAGGAAAGGAAAGAGAACCCACATTAAATGCTTCTGTGGGCTGGAACTGTTCTGGTTTTTCCAAAGTGGATTTTTTTCTCTTAATGACCCCTTTCTGTCCAGAATACAATCCATGTTCTCATACTATATTAAGAATCCTTGCTTTTAAAATTAACCTATGCCATTGTAGAATAGGGGTGGAGGAAAGATTGTAATAACTAGTGGATCAGAGGGTTGGCTGTGAGACTGCCTAAACATGAACTTAACAGGGATGGCAGTAATAAACCTGCCAAAGTGAACCAAGAGAGGACCATGGGGCCTTAGCCCTACACAAAGAACTACAGGCAACCAAGACATTCTAAAAGCGGGAGAAATAACCTTCCCCAGGGAAGAGCACACTAACTGGTTGTCCAAGGCCCATGGTCAGCCCTGGGAATATACATATGAGTAACAATACATTGACTGAGAAGGTTATATTTAGGAAAAAAGATTGCATAGGAATTTAAAAGAGAGAAAGGAGGGATAGCTAGGGAGGGTTAGAGGGAAGAAAGGGAAGGGGAAATAATGTAACTATATTGTAATATAAAAATAAAAGAAATAATTAAAAGAAAACTAACCTGCATGAGAGTGTAGATAAAGTGGGATGTGCAGGTATATATCATGGATGCTGCAGAATGGTGATAAGGATGAAAACAAGTTAGGGCTGTCTCTACTGGTTATTGGGCATGGACGGCAATGCTTTTTCCCCCCTGATGACATCTAGCTTGAAAACTTTAAGATTATAATTCAGAAGGAAAGGTTGGAAAGCACTTACTAGCAAAAATTGAATCTGAATTCTTTAAGTGCTCAAGATATTGTAGGAATTTACTATTTATTATTGATTTTCATTCATTGCTTCAATGTACACGCAAATGAAATGATGTTGAACAGTGTGAAACTGTGAATTGCAACCACACAGAAATAAGATCTTTACATTTTGCTCACAAGATATGTTAATGAGATCCTAAAACAATCATGTATATAGGAAATAGGCTGTTTACATGTGAACTTATTTTCATTTGGTGTTGTTCATTTTGAAGTTCTATGAACAGGGCAGGTATAACATACCTTCAGCTGTGTGTTGCTGGCAAAGGATATCAAGAGACATCTAGCATTTTAATATTTCTTGCTAAAATCCCTTCCTTGGGGAGGTGTAAACAACATCTACCCTCTCCTCCTATTGTCTCAGTAATTGACCAAGATGCAACTACACCAAAGTTCACTCTGGAGAACTTGAGTTTATTAGGCTTACTTAAAGAAAAATGGGCAAGAGATATGGGCAGGAGGATAGGTGGCCAGTAAGGATGATGGTTTTTCATGTCTGTGTAGATAGATACCTTCTGTCACCCCTCTCCCCCAGTACCCTCCAGCTCCTTCCCAAAGACCATATGCAATTAGGCAAAATTGCATATAACTTGTTAGGAGGAGTGGCTGGATACTCAGGTAAGGGTCCTATGACTCCCCTCGGGTTTCCTCTTTCTGTGATAAGAGGTCAACAGACCTAGTGGTGATGACCTTTGTTAGTGGGACCAGCAGAACTCTTGAAGATGATGGCAGTTTGGCTCAGAGGTGAGTCCTATACAACAATGTTTAACACTATTTCTATACCATCTACCAGAAGCTTCTCAATTATTGCCGACAAGAGGATTAATTATTGGAGTTATTTTATCCAGTTTTATCTAGGAGAAACAAATAGTTTTTCATTTTCTCCTTCTTACAAGGATTGACTTTTTCACAGCAACTGATGTGTGAGGGTTTGAGTTTCCTATCTCTGAAAAGGCAGTGGAGAATTGAAGGTATTAGGCTGGTCTTTGAGCTTTAAGTAAAACATAGTAACATTGAAATGTCACACACCTAGCTTCCTCTTGGTTTATCAAAGAAGTGACTTCATGGTTTACTTTGGTTATTGCCTCAAAAAAACAAAACAAAATGTCTTAAATTCCAGCAACAACAATTAAGAAACAAAAAGAGAAAGAAATAGAGGAGGGAGGGAGGAAAGGACAAAAGAGAGGAAGGAGGGACAAAGTTGTCAAATCATAACCTTCCTAGCAAAGGATATGTGACTAGTGACTGGCAGACAGTTGTTGCCTGGTTACCTGACTCAGTGTGACATTGCTTCACACATAGTGTTGAATCTTTCACTCTTGCTGTGTGTGTACTTGCAATGAGGTTCATGGTACTTAACCATATGTCCAGGTCGAAGTCTTAGTTTGTCAAGCATTTCATTTCTCAGTATCCTTATCAGCAAAATGAGGATAATAATTGAACCTAACTCATATGATCTTTGTGATAAAATTTTGTGTGTGTGTGTATGTGTGTGTGTGTGTTTCAGAAGAGCTTAGCACAGTGAACAGTGTTATATTGGACTTAGATTGTTATGGTTATTTTATTTCATTATTAATTAATTACATATAATCATATAGTATGTATTCTTACCAGAAGTATATACACTGTTATTAATTCTCAAATTTAATGTGTAGGCTGAATTCTGTATCATTTTAACTATATATTTTTAAGGCAGTACAGCTAGATGTGTGGTATCCAATTGCAATAGTAGCACTTGGGAGAGAAAGGCAGGAGGGTTGTCAGGTTGAAGCCATCTTGGGCTATATAGTACTTTCCAGCCCATCCTGAGTTTCGTATTCAAACTCTGTCTCCAAAAAAATAAAATAAGCTGGGGGTGGTTGCTCAGGTCTATAATCTAAACTACTCAGGAAGCTGAGGCAGGAGGATTACAAGTTATAGGCCTGACTGGACAATTTAATAAGACTATGCCAAAAATAAAATCTATGCTAGATATATAGCTGGTGGTAGAATACTGGCCTAGTAGGCTTAGGGCTAATAAAATGACAACATTCAAAATAGCTTGGTCTCTTCAGTGAGATTGCATAATTGCTAGTTTTCATCAAAGATGTAGGAAATCTCATGGTTATAAAAAATAAAGTGGGAAATATAGTGTGGCTAAGATTAAAATATAGAAAAGGTATTTTGTGGGAAACAAGAAAGAACATGACCTGAATATGTACATTGTCTTTGTAGGTGTTCTTCAACTTCTAAATGTAGAAATTCAGAACTTGGGGTCACCACTGTATTCATCCATTGAATTCACTGGTGTGTCAGCTGGATCCTGGGTAATATCTTCTACTATACATCAAAGCTGCGGTGTGGGCATCCGTGCATCTGCCAGTCATGGGATGGTTTTAAATGACAATGTAGTGTTTGGCACAAGTGGCCATGGCATTGATCTGGAGGGTCAGAACTATTCTCTCACTAACAACCTTGTCGTCCTGACGATGCAGTCAGCAAGGTCATCTCCTTGGGTGGCAGGAATCAAAGTGGACTATGCGAAGGATATCATTCTCCGTGGCAATGTGGTGGCAGGGTCAGAAAGACTTGGCTTTCACATATGTGGCCATAGGTGCTCTTCTGAAGCACTTTGGTCTGACAATGTGGTCCATTCAAGCCTTCATGGCCTTCACCTCTACAAGAAACGTGTACCCAACAACTGTACTGGTGTCTCTGGATTCCTGGCTTTTAAGAACTTTGACTATGGTGCCATGGTGCAGACGGAGAATAGTGTGGACCTGCAGAATATCACTCTGGTAGACAATACTATTGGCCTTTTGGCAGTCGGGTATGTATTTTCGGCTCCACCAGGCTCCATCAGAGCTGTGCAGATTGTGCTTAGGAATTCAATCATTGTGGCCACCAGCTCCACTTTTGACTGCATTCAAGATAGAAAGACACCTCAGTCAGCCAACTGGACATCAACAGATAGAGCACCTTCCAATCCCAGAGGAGGCCGGATTGGTATTCTGTGGCCGGTTTTCACCTCAGAACCAAATCAATGGCCACAGGAGCCGTGGCATAAAGTGAGAAGTGGCCATCCAGTTTCAGGAATTATGAAGCTTCAAGGTAGGATTCTGGACTTTATCCTAAAAATGTGTCTTCACACACCCAAGCACACAACGTTCAGAAACATTCCAGCATCAAAGGACAAGAAGGTTCAGCGTGGCCTGGTGCTCGCTTGTCTAGCTGACACCCTAATGTTGAGGAATCATGACTGTGTATTCAAGACAGTGAATGATTCCTTACAGAAATTACTGCTTTCTATTTGCTGGAGAGACTTCACTGTAACTATTTAACTCAAAGATAACTCTGGGATAGAAGGTGTTTTTCCTATTATACATTAAAGTAACTGAGACACAAAAACTGTCTGTCAGCAGGGTTTGCTTTAGAGTTTGGTGCTGTAAAGATGGCTAGGTTTAAAGTCAGCATTTGAAAACTTGGGCAGTGCATCTTGTACCAGATAGTTTTGATAATTTTGTACTCATTACCCATTGATTTGAGTGTTACATAAAATAGATAACCTTTCATCATGTTTTTAGCTTAACTTTTCCTAAGACTGTAATATATTTGAATAATTGTCTTTTAAGGTATTTTTTTATTATAAACACAAACACACACACACACACACACATACATCTGTACAGCATATAGATGAAGTACCTACAGAAGCTAGAAGAGGAGGTTAGATGTTAAAGAACCGGTGTTAAAGAAGATTGTGAGCCTCCATGTGGCTGCTAGGAATCAAGTCTGTGTCCTTTGGAAGAACAGCCAGTGCTCTAACCAACAAGCCAACTTTCTAGCTTGGAATTGCTGTCTTTTCTCTCTCTCTCTTCCTTCCTTCCTTCCTTCCTTCCTTCCTTCCTTCCTTCCTTCCTTCCTTCCTTCCTTTCTTTCTTTCCATACAATGTCCATGTATGACCCAGATATTTTGTAATTAAGATTCATGTATACTTCCTGGCGTTATTCTGGTTAGATTAAATTGGCTCCAGTAATATACATTATGAAAAGAATATTTTGTATGTAATCTGTTTGTGTTTGGTGGTGCACATGATATAATATTGTGATATATTGTTTAAAATTTCAGATGTCACATTCTCTAGTTTTGTGAAGAGTTGCTATAGTGATGACCTGGATGTCTGCATCCTGCCTAATGAGTATAGCACTGGAATCATGTACCCAATAACAGCAGAGAGAACCAGGATGTTGAGGATGAAGGACAAAAACAAGTTCTACTTCCCTCCATCACAGCCCAGGTACCCCTTTCAGTATTGACAATATACTATATTTATGAAGCAGTTTTTCAACTAAAACATTAAAAACTATAACACCATCATACAAATTGAAGTAAATCTCTATAGAAAAGGCTGGAGCCTTGATTTAGATGTCCCAGCATTTTACCCATGCCATATTCTTGCCCTTTCATATATGATTTTAAGAATTTTGCTCACAAACAAGCAGATACTGGTTACTGATTTCTCCCCTCTTGAGTCATTTTTAAAGAAGGATCAGACGTGATTTTGTGACAGTTTTATTGTTATTTTTATTGTTTTATTTCTTAGAGATATTTTTAAAATAGGTGGATTCAAATCAACTTTATTCTTTCCTCTATCATGGAGCACAAAGTTCACAGTTTCAAATGGGGATCAGGGAGCCACTGAGCAGGATGAGGGTATGGGAGGAGATTGTACCTACTGCTGGGAATTCCTAAGGTAAATGATGAAGCATAGGCCAGGTGTGACTACTACTCTTGGACACGTGATCCGAGAGTTTTATTCAAGGATCTGAAAAAAAGAATGGGTTATGCTTTCTCACACTGAAAAAAAAAAAAAAAAACTGCTTTAGGGAGAAAAGGAATAGTGTAAACAAACCACCCTACGTGGAAAGTTCACGTGTTTGACCTAACACTGGTTCCTTTTTAATGCCCCTTCCTGAGCCATTGTAGGTAGCTCAGTACAGTTAGGCACATAATTTGTATTGTGTTATTATTTGTCTTACCAGCAGGATGAAAGCTACACCTCTTGGTCTATTTGTGTCTGCACCAAAATTCCATAAACTAGATGATTTGTAATGACCAAAGATTTACTTCTTATAGTTTTGGGGTCAGTCTGGGAGTACCAGAATCAAAGCGCCTCATGACTGGTGTCAGATGGGGGCTACTGTACAGATCATCCATACCAGGTGAAGAATATTAGCCTTATATAGCAGGACTGGAAGATGGTTCGTTCCTTGACTTGCTGCAAGATTAGCACTGTCAATGCGCTATCTTTTCCTGCCTATCATGAGATGAGAGAGGTGCTTCTTCCTTTTCTCCACAGGAAAGATTTAGAAGGAACCATTTGCCTTGAATCTGACTGGGAAAGTCCAAGAAAATACCTCTTCACAGATCTGGATGGGAGAACCCTGGGTCTGCCTCCACCAGTCACTGTGTTTCCAAAGATAGAGGCAGAATGGACTGGATCATTCTTCAACACAGGTTGGTTATGTCCAACTATGATGTCTATGGCAAAGCCAGTGGGCATGTAACAAAGCTTGTGGCTCCATTGCCCCATGAAAACAAAAATATATTGGAAAGGAACCAAAGTCTAGGGCTGGAGTCTATACTGATGTGCAACCAAATCACATGTATGGCAGGGTACTTAGTCATTAAGACATATTGTGACATCACCACTGTGACCTCTGTGGATGCCTGTGTCTATGTCAAATGTACATATTATCATCACTCACCTCTGAGCACAATGTGGAGAATAATCCTCGTACATACCTTAGCCTCGTGCAGAATTCATGTCACCTTGAAATATCCCAGCCACCTATGAATCCATCTGTTGTTTTTTTTTTTCTGTTGTGACTTGGATGCTCATTCTGGAGAGGATGGTATAGAAGTTACCGTGAGATTCATCTCCCTGCTCTCCAAATGCCTCCTAAACTGTGTTGTGCTCAGAAGTTCTGCACTCTACTTTCTTTCCTTCCTCATACAACCAAAGCATCATTGCATATTGATTTTGTGGCTGGGTCCTGGAGATATTTCTGATTCTACCACCAGGGATATGATTTCCCCTTTGAACTGAATTTGCACAGGTTGTAGGAAAACCTGAAGAATTTTTCCCACTTTCTCTCTGCTTCAGTCTTTTTAGATTATTTTTCTGGTCTCCCTTCTCTTTGTTTATTACCAGTTACATTTGTTCTTTTATAATTCCTTACATTTATATAATGCATTCTAATTCCTCTCACCCCCCCACTCTTTTACTTCCTTCCCACCCCCATTATCTCCTTCCTTGCCATTTTAAGTTCTAAAGGTATGACTCACCCAGGGCAAAATGCTCAGACAATTTTCCTTATTCCAAGAGGACCAAGATCAAATTTCCACTTAATGTTACCTATGAGTTGTGATTTCTATTACTAACTCAAACCTGACCTTGAAATGTGGTAAAAAAAAAATACTCTACTGGTTCTATTAATATGTATAGGTACCTCAGATCTACATGCCCACTATTAAATTCCAATCCCTACCCCAAGCTGATGCCTATGACTTGCCTTTTGCCTTCATCAATTGAGTAAAAACATGGGGCATACTCCTTGCTCTTCCTCCTAACCCAAACTCTCACATTTCCCATCTTCCTTCTCTGCAGCCTCTGTAATGTAGACATCGTCATCACTCACCTGGAGGCAGAGTACTCTCTCTAATGATGTTTTCTCCCATTTCTGCATTCTGCACTCTATTCACCTAGTGGTTAAGACAATCACTTAAGTTTTCCAATGGCTTTTTACCCACTGAGAAGGACATCCAAACCATAAGCTTACCAGACTTGCATTTTTGGATCAGGGATGCTTTCTTCCACCACTTGTGAACACCCACTCACCCCACTTACCTTAACTGTCATAATCTTACTGTTCCTTTAGCACAGGGCCCTTGCACAGACTATTTCCTTTGCCTGGATATCTTATTAGTAGCTCTGTTAGGGATATACTTAGTATCCCTAAGTGTCTTTAGGGAAGCCATTCCTGATCCCTCATCTAACAATCATATGTGTGAGCTAGTGCTGTCACTGGTAGAGTGCTTGCTTACCATGCAAGAATCCCTGATTTCTATCCCTAGGCCAAGTGTGGACCACATAAACTGTGTATGTTGGTGCATACCAGAAAGCCAAATCTCCAAGGTCCTCAGAGTACGTTCAAGGCTAGCTTGAGATAAGCAAGCCCTTGACTCAAAAACAAACAAACAATGTGTTTATTATTTTCTAAAGCTAATGCACCTGCTTTATTGTTTTTGAGGTCCAACACCTGGCATTATATTATAAATGTAATAACTTAGTTGTTTATTTGCCATTTGACCCTTTAGAACACAGACTCAGGGAGGGCTGGGATTCTGGACTATTCACTGATATATATTTGGGAGGATGCTCAACAAATATTGCTAAACTAGCTCTATCAGTGTATGCATTATAGGCTCTTATAAAGAATATTAATGAGTCATCCTAAACTGTTCAAGAGTATATATATATATATATATATATATATATATATATATATATATATATTTCAAAGCTTTTGCTTGTTTGGTTTTATTTGTACTTTCTGTAGAGATGGGATTTTGGGATTTTGCTTTGTACCCAGGCCAGCCTGGAATTTTGCTGTGTAGTTCAAGATGGCTTCATTCTTGCTATGTAACTTATACTTGCCTTAAGCTTCCAATCCTCCTGTCTCAGTCTCCTGTGTCCTAGTATAGGCATAAATCATCACAAAAACTTGGGTATATTCTTATTTGTTTATAAATTTTTCCATCTGAGCTTTTGGTGAAGTGTAACACTTGGCATTTGGAATCATATCTACACATGATTGTTTAAGTTATTATAAAATTTCATACTTAAAAATATATTTTATACTCATCTCACATTTTTCCATATGTTAAGATCTTAGCATTGCAATTGAGTGACAATATATGGGGTCTGCAGTAGAAGTTTTAAAGTCATGTATATGCTGAGTGAATATAAAGGCTGAGGAAATATTCACTTTGATATATTGTTCACATATGTGAATCAAATGTTTCATGTTTGAATTCTAAGAACATTCTTTAGAAGATTGCTTACCATGTGGTTTAATACATTATTCAGGTATAAATATGTTCTTGCTACTGATTACGTATAAAAGCTGAGGAAGTATTCACTTTGATATATTGTTTACAGAATATAACCAGTTAATACATTTTATTCATAGTGGAATGAAATCCATAGTGTGTGTGTGTGTGTGTGTGTGTGTGTGTGTGTGTGTGTGTGTGTGTAAGAGGAAAGTGAGAATTGATATATGATTAGTAAAGATAAAAAATAAAAAGCATAGTATGATCCTTGGTGTCAGTTTTCACCTTGATAAGATCTAGTGTCATCTGAAGACAGGCCTCTGAGGGTGCCTGTGAGGGATTATCTTGATTACATTAATTGATGTGGGGAGACGCATTTTACCTGTGGGTGAGACCCTTCTTTGGGCAGAGTATCTGGGAGCAATATAAAGTGGAGAAAACACATTGAACAGATGAACAGTAGTAGGCATTCACCTCTCTCTGCTTCTTGACCAGCTGCTTCAAGCTCCTCCTTCCTTGACTTCCATGCCTCAAACTGTGGTCTCAAGTAAACCTCTGTCCCTTAGTTTGCTTCTGTCAAGGGGGTCTTACCACTGCAACTGGAAAAGCAACCAAGGAAGATATGCAGATCTAATTCCGTCTATACCTAGATTCAGTCAATGTTTTCTATAGTAAAATTTTCTATTGGTTAAAAAAAAACTTATATTACTACCACAGACATTTATATCATGGTAAAACTCTCCTCATACTTTAAAACAAGCCTATGGTAATTGTGTATCTTTTATGGACTTGAATTTTGGCCAGGGTCACATTTCTTTTTTAATTAAGAAGATGGGTAGTGGTCCACAGTGCTAGATACAAATTGAAATTTATCCTAGTAGAAAAGATAAAGGCTCAATCATAGTGCCTAATTTGGGTTGACTTAGAAATACATCCAAGACAAAGCTTAGGCTCAAACAGCCCAAGCAGCAAATTGCCAAAAACCACCAGTCGGGAAGTGAGATTAGAAAGAAGTAATGACAGTAAAGATGGGCTGTCAAACTGTCACCAAGGTGGAATTTGGAGCAGGACTCTAATGGGACTCTTGGAGACCATAAACCCAAACGATCACAACAATGCCTGGGGAGCTAATGTAAATATGTTATATCCCTGCTCACCCTTGGGTCAAGAGATGACTGGAGGAAGATAACTCTGCAGCCTGTTGGTTTTCCCTGAACACAGGTTGTATGTGCTCTTTCACATGGTCAGAAAACATTTCTCAGATTGATGTCATAAGTCTTGTCAATAGTTCCTTTTGGTGGGAGAAGATGATTGTCAATGGCATATGTTATGTCATTGTCTTACCAACAGTCACTACTATGTCAGTCGAATGCTTCATGTTTAAATTATAAGAACATTCCTTTGATGAGCTTTTAGGAGGTTGCTTACCATGTGGTGTAATACATTGTTCAGGACTAAATATCTTCTTGCTATTGGTGACTGTGCTGTTCTGTTTGCTTCTCTTCAGCTCATTGCCCTGTGTGAAACACAATTCAATGGTATATAACAAGCATTGCACACCATTTGCTATCAGAGTGTGAAAGCAAGTCTGTGTGAATGGCTGAGAGGACATGCAGGTGTATAAGACTGACAGACTCCTCATGCTCAAAAACTGCCTAAAATGCTCAATGAAGTTGTTATAGGTGCCAAGATTCTCACAGTGGAGTCTCCTGTCTACTGCTCTAGCAACAGAGTCCCTTTGCAAGGAAGACAACACATGGTAAATGTTGTCTTGACTTCAAATATATTCTTCTTGAATGCAAGACCTTTGTATTTTAAAAATTATTGTTCTTAAAACTACTTTCTACTTCCTGTCACCAAGCTAGCGTACAAGAGAAGCACAGCTTTATTCATAAGAGACTGACATGCATATGTCCCTCTGTAAGACAATAAAGGTGACACATAAAATGAAACCACTAGAACCAAGTCTCATATTTATTCCCAGTGTCACCATGCTTGACACACCCTCATGTCTTTTCTCCATTTTATTAGTAAATCTCTCCAAGTCATTTTGAGCCCACTGCCCCTAAGGTTTATTTTTAATTTGCAAAATAACAGATCTTGTTTGCATATATTAGTTCACATACAGACACACACACACAAAAAAAACCCCTCCTCACTAAATCATATATCCACAGTTAGTTCCCTGAATACTGTCAAGCACTTTGGCATCAGGAGCTAAACCCATCCGTGTGGATCACCGAGTAGGAACACTGTGCCAGTGGGCTTCACTATCTTCACAGTGCAGGGTGTGCAGCCAGGGGAAAAGTGAGCTGTTAATTTTGTTTTATACTTATCTATAAGTTTTCATTTGCTGCCAACTTTGAAAATTACATGGCAATAAGAGCAAGGCTAATCCCAAGCAGGGGATCCCCTGAGAACTACTTATACTTTATTTTAGGAAGAACTTCTGTGGTTATGGAGACATCTAATGATCCCAAAAATCCAAAATCATTCAATAAAACAAAATCTTGAAATTAATATCCCACTTAGGTAGATGAAAACACCAGGCCTTTCTATTTGAGCTTCTTTTTAATTTCTTGTCTATCTCTAGCTAATAATGAATAGTATCACCTCAGAGACTGGTTTATATATATAGAAGACCAATGTTGTAATGAGAGGACTGAAGACTTCAGAGCTCTAGGTTGGTGGCAGTTTATAATTCCTCAGCTGAATGAACTATCAGGGAAGTAAAGTGGAGCATTATATGAATACCCTTTGCATGTGAATTACAATATCAGGCATTTTCCTTTATTCAGTAAATATGTTTTGGCAACATAGTGTCTACTAGCATTTTATTAAAGATTAGGTATTATAGTGTATAGTGAAGAAGATAATAACTATGCTTTCATTAAAGTTATATTGCAATAAAGGCATATACACAAATAGCAATGAAAAGAATAGGGAAGAAAATAGTGTTTTGGTTTACAGAGGGAATTGCAAATAGAAGTTAGTTTATTTTCTCTTTCTCTGATATATATATATATTATATAATATATATGTATATGCATACATATATATGTGTGTGCATGTGTGTACATGTAGATGTGTATGTGTACAAGAAATACATATTTTATATAAAGAAACATTGCAAACAAGACTCTAAGAAGCAGAGGAAGGAAACTAATAAGGAGGGTCACCAGCCAGCACAGAGGCTCTGATAAATGAATTTCCTCAACACATATGAGGGGTGGGAGGAGCAGAGATCTATGCATAGTTTTAATTTTTCATTAATAATCAAAAATTAGTCTTTGAGTCTAGATGTTGTAGCTCAATCTTGAAATATTAGGATTTGAGAGGTTATTGCAGAAGAATTACCCTGAGTTCAAGACTAGCCAGACTACAGAGTGAGACCATGACTCTCCATGCCAAACACAAGACATAGACATATTTGCCTGGACACAGATCAGAAAGACAAAAGAACCTTAAAAATATACAGAAGTGTTTACAGCTAAAGCCTTTCACTAAAATAGATTTTTAGACCTTTAATATGTATCATCTTATTGTATTGAGTTAATTGTATTGAAATGAATTGAATGACCTCCAAAATGCCATCTTCATAATACATTGCCGGGTGAAATTAGGTTTGTTATTATTTATTCTATACTGTTATCATTATATTTAAAGCTCATTTCATGATAAGCTTTTCCCACACTCTCTTTGACACTATTCCCAGCAAATCACTGTGGTCTGGCCAAGACTTCTGACCAAATCTACCTTCAGGGAAAAGATTGGTTCCCCATTCTTTACTATGAGTAGCTAAGAAACATTTTTCAAATTTTGTTACTTCTGGGAGACTTCCCAAGAATGAAAGTTATAAACCATTCCGGAGACCTTAAAAGTGACTTGCCTTGAATCAAAAATAAAATATGAGGTTGATATAAAAGAAAATAAAGTTGGCATTTGACTGTCAGTTCCCAAAATGATGAAGTGTTTTCTAAGTGAGTGATGGGAGAACCACAGAGACTGTTTGTTCCCTGCTTCCTGGGCAGAGCGTGGCCAGCACTTCCCCTCTTTGTGGCTGGATCTTGAAATGTGTCTTTCTTTCAGCTTTCCAGGCTTCTTGTTCTTCCCATTTGTTCCGAGAGTGACAGCAAGATGGTATTATAAAATGAGAGAATGGAGAGGGAGGGAGGAAATGAGAGGAGAGAATGGAGAGGAGAAACGGTTGTTAGAAGATTTGTCTGCCAATATCCGTGCTTGCTGAGGTCTTTTTCTTCTAGCTAGAGGGGGAAATGCCATTCTCTTTTCCCAAGCAATTATAGGCCCCAAAGATTGAAACTTGGTATATAGCTCTTTAATCTCAGCAGATATTTATGGTTAAACATTAGACTTTTAGGATTCCAGATGTCAGGGTATTAAAATATAAAGGCACAGTGGAGTCTCAGAAAATATTAGGCTGTGGGATATGTGGTTGCAAGGGACTTTTATCCCAAGCAGAGGAAGATAGGCTTCCAGTGGTACTTTCTGACACCCGAAGAGCAACTTTGATCCACCTCACTTTCTCACTCTCTTTGGTCTCCAGGCAGTACAGCATAACACTATTTGATTGCTTTCCAGAGTGGTCCAGGCTATGAGTTGCAGTGATTTTCATGTGTGATTTCTACAGGATGATATGCAAAGGAAGTAGTACACTGAGGATTATTTCTTTACCTTTCCACAATCTAGACACTGATTGTTTCTCTTTTTGACTCTTCCATTCATGACTATGACTACCACTGTCTCTGGGTCCCTGCTGAGACCATTAGATTAATTATCTCATTTGGTGACATGAACATGATCTGTCCTATGAGATCTATACTCTTACTGCCTCCATTTTATAGGTGCATAAACTGATATGAAGATATTGAGTCACTGTCCAAGTCATGTAGCTAATTAATGAAAGATTCAGGACCAAGCAGTGTTCTTAAGTTGAACCTACATTGTTGCAGTACTATAAGGGTTTTCTCCTTTCCTACCGCTTGTTCTTCTGTGCAGTCTCTCTTAATCTTCCTGTCTTCTCACAGACAGAGCTCAAAATAAAGCAAACCAAGACAGTGGTTGTTCTAGCAACTATCCACTCAACCTGGTAAGAATCATAGTTACTCTCTGCTCTGTGCACCCTTTTGTAGCATTCTGTATTTGTGACAGGTTATAAACACCTCCCTTATGTTTTCAGTTGTGAGCCTTGCCTTTAACGGCTAAGCCATCACAGAGATGACCGGTCACTGTAGTGGGTAGCCATTCCAGCTTGGATCTGGAAGTTCTAACCCCCATTGAGACTCTGGCAACTGTCACGCCTACAAGGCGGGGCCGGGGAGGCGCCTGGAGACCTGAGAGCTGGATGGGCCAGGCTCTCTCAGTGCGCACTCCGAGCAGAGCGCCAGAGAACATTGCTGGACTGCGATACACCTTCCCCAGACTCTGCGACCTACCTATCACTTAATTTGTGAGTTACGCCATTAAATAAATATGCTTTTAACTACGTGGAGTGGCCAAAATAATTTCTCAGTCAGTAGAGCATGAGACTCTTAATCTCAGGGTCGTGGGTTAGTGGCCCACGTTGGGTGCCAGATATTGGTGAAATTATTTTGGCCACTCCACGTAGTTAAAAGGATATTTATTTAATGGTGTAACCCACAAATTAAGTAATAGGTAGGTTGCAGGGTCTGGGGAAGGTGTATCACAATCCAGTGGTGTTCTCTGGAGCTCTGCTTGATCAACCTCCACCGTTCAGCGTCCAGGCACAGAGAGAGCGCACAGAGAGAGTGCACAGAGAGAGTGCACAGAGAGAGCGCTGGCCCATCCAGCTCTCCGGTCTCCAGGCGCCTCCCCTGGCCCCGCCTTGTAGGTGTGACAGTTGCCAGAGTCTCAATGGAGGTTGGAACTTCCAGATCCAAGCTGGAATGGCTACCCACTACAGGCCACACTAGTGGAAGCCCATGAACTGTGGAATGGTGGCTGTGGAGACACCGTGGGACTAGACTAGGCCCTCTGGATACAGGAAATGGTTGTTTGGCTTGAACTGTTTGGGGGGGCACCCAGGCAGGGGGATCAGGATCTGTCCCTGGTGCATAGGCAGGCTTCTGGGAATCAGGTGCCTGTGGTGTGATGCCTTGTGCAACCTTGATGCAGTGGGGAGGGGCTTGGACCTGCCTAAGCTCAGTGTGCTGGGCTTTGCTGACTCCCTGTGGGAGACCTTGATTTGGGGGATGTGGGGATGCGGGGTGGCTTGGGAGAGAGTGCTGGGGGGGGTGGGAAGAGGAAGGAGGGAGGAAGGGAGATCTGTGGGTGGTATGTAGAGTGAGTAGAAAATTTCTTAATAAAGAAAATGAAAAAATAAAATACTAATGAAAAAGAAAAAAATAAAAAACAACCCCCCAAAAAACAACAACAACAACAACAACAACAAAACACCTTCCTTTATCCTTACAACACACTTAACCTGTTGTCAGCATTGTTATTCATCTTAAAATATTTGGAAATACAGGGTTTTAGAGAAATTAACTACTTTTTTCACTATATTACAGAATGTTCAGAACCCAAATTTAATTCTATACTTGTTGTACTCAAAAGCTTGAGCTCACAGCTACTTCTGGATAATTATGATGTGACTTTTATCATCTGGTGAAACTCCACACAGAGCTGTGTTTAACTGCATAATTCACATCCTCTCCCTTTATGTGGAAGTAAATACATTTTTAGGTTTTTAAACCATCTAACTATCAATTATAACTGCCATGTAGTAACAACCACAAAAATCTCATTTTGTTTCTCTTCTTAATCTCTATATGATATAAATATGTATTTACATATGGCTATTTTCACCAGGTACAAAATAAATGTTCTGTATCATAGCCAAGAAAACAAATGTTTTTATGGCTAACCAAGGAGGCTATATGGCAATAATGGAGTAGTTATTAAATCATAGCTTTAGTCATGGATTAGAATTTCATTTTGGAAATTCTCAGTAGCTTCCTTCCATTCTCAGTGGGTTAATGTAGGTATAATTTTAAGTTGAGTATTTTATCCAGTATTCAGTGACATCAAGGTGCATGTACTGATTGAATGTGCAAGGGGAGGTGTTAAGGTAGAATGAGACTGTTCCTGTCCTCATATAGTGGGATAAGTGGGCCAGACTGTGATACGACCTGCAAGGATGCAGTTAAATCAGCACCCTGAGGAGATCATAGATAGCCAAGGATATGGATGAAACATTAGGGAAGAAACAGAATTTATAGTGAGTATAGACCACTGTGTGAAATGCTAAAACAGTTGGAGAAAGAACAGAATGGTATGAAATACATCCAACGTGTTGCACTCTAAAAAATTTTATTTTATTTTATATGTGTGGGTATTTTGCTTCATGTATATCTGTATACCATATACATGCAGTGCCCACACAGGCCAGAAGAAAGCATTATATCCCCTGAAACTGGAGTTTGGGATGGTTGTGAGCCATCATATGGGTGCTGAGAATTGAACTCCAGTTTGCTGCTGAATGAGCAGAAAGTGCTCTTAAAACACTGAGCCATCTCTCCAGACCTAGATGTTGCACTCTGGAACTCAGAAACTGTGATTCTCTGCACAAGATAAGCAAAAGATTGGCCCATCAACACTATCATTGAGGATTAAAAGCTTTCAGTGGGGCCTGTATTTCTTTCTCTGAGCATTTATGAGGGCAACCAGGGAGATTTTCTTCAGTTGGTGTCGCTGCCAGTAAGGCATCCATACTCCTTTAAACAGCCACCCACCCATGATCCCAAAGCAGCCTTAAAGTGCTCATCGGGCCATCATGAAGAAAACAGATATGTAATAAGAAGGGGGAGTTGAGAAGAGAGTGGGAAGCAGCAGGAGATAGACACCAAAGAATATCATTGAAATAGGTTTTGTATGTTCATGAAATCCCATAATGTGGCATATTATTTGTAATTAATATATGCTAATACAAATAATGGATAAAAGCAAATAAATAAATAAATAAATAAATAAATAAATAAATAAATAAATAGTCTGCATAAGGAGGTAAGCATACACATTGTATTTAAACAGCAGATGTGGCCCTGCCTTCTGTGATGGAACTTTGTGCTTTCAATGTGAAGCAGTTGCTCGCTTCCACATGTAGGATGGTGTAGACAACTTTTTAAAACAGTTTTATTAAATAAGAAACACAGAACCAAATGCAGAGGTGCAAGCTGTAGAGATCAGAGCAATGGCCACCAACTAATCTTAGCTTACCACCTTGCCTTAGCTTCCCAAGAAAGCTTCTTCCTGTCTAACCTGCACCTTTACTGCCTTCCTGTTCTGCCTTCTCATTGGTTCTAAGCCCAGCCACATCACTTCCTCATCACTGCCTGTCTATAAAGACCTCCAAGTCTCTATAGTTGGTACTGGGATTAAAGGCATGTGCCACCGTGCTTGGCTGTGTCCTTGAACACACAGATACTCTGCCTGCCATGTCATCAGATTAAGGGCATGGACTACCATGGCCTGACTTCTGTTTAAGGCTCACTATGACCTCTGATCTCCAGGCAAACTTTATTTATTAACATACAAATAAAATATCACATTTCAGCACAAATAAATATCACCACATGTAGCAAGAATCTTCAATGGTCTTATTAATAAAATCAAACCCAGGGCCAGTTATTGGGGTGAATGCTGGAAGGTCAGAGAAGCAGAACAAGCCACAGCTACCTCAACCACAGGACGGGTCTCTGTATCTAGATGATCTGCCTTTGTCCGTCATGTGGCTCTCTCGCTTCAGCTGTCATGCTCTCTTCCCATGGTCGTGCCAGTCTGCAATCTCACCAGGCTACAAGGGCCCTGAAGGCAAAGAAGTTGTGATTTTTACTACAATTTCTGTGTCTTAGGTCCTTTTCCTGTTTCTATGATCAAATACTCTGACAAAAACAACTTGAGAAGAACGGGTTTATTTGAGCCATAATTTCATCACTGCAGGCAGTCAGGGTGCCCAGAACCTGAAGCAGCTAGTCTTGTTATTTCCACGGTCAAAAACAGAGAGCAGAGAATTAACTAAGCTCTGTTTCTCAAGTTTTATACAAACTAGTATCCTCTTCCTAGGAAATGGTGCTACCCACAGTGGGTGAGTCTTCCCACATAAATACAGTCAAGGTAATTCCTCACAGACCTGCACAAGGGCCTTTTCTCCAGGTGATTTTAGGTTTTTCAAGCTGACAGTTAACACTATCACATTCTAGAACACAATATATGTTTAGTACACACCAAAAAAATGACTAATAAATAAATTAATGAAAAAAATGTGAACAATTCAAGACTATTTTGCCAGGCAACTATTCCACAAAGTTTACTGAATTGATATGATTGATATCTTTTAACATTTTCAAGGCTGTTCCCACAATCACTGAACTCAGGAGACTGAAAAACATGTTCCACCATCAAATCAATTATGAAGACTGTATTCACATTTTAGAGATTTAATGTGTATCTTAAAAAAGAAAGGTTATAAGTTGTGCAATTAAATTAAAAACTACTATTTAATTTTGTATAACCTTTTTGACTGGAGAGTACTTGTTTATTCTTGTAAATAGTGTACTTAAAAATGAATTTGGGGGAAATATTGTCTCATATCAATATGTTCATCTGCACACATTTGGTCAGAAAGAAATGATAATGTTATAATGTCTTGTATTTGGATCAGTTCAATCAGTTTTATTCTTCATTCACTACACAGTGGCTTCTTATATTTCCTAGTATTTCAGTCTTAATGTCTAGGATCTTCCTTCTGTAATTTCAACCAACTGACCTAATTTGTTTTTTAGTATAGCAGTATTTTGTTGTTGAATTCTTTCCCATTTTTCAGATATTCAAAAACAATAACACGGAGAATTTATGGCTAACTAATATCTTTTAAGTAGGCAGTCTAGAGACTAGAGAAATGGCTCAGCAGTTAAGAGAGCTTGCTGTTCTAGTACAGGATTTAAGTTCGGCTCCCAGCACCCACATAAGACAGACACCTGTAGCTCCCATTCCAGGGGATTCACAGGCACCAGTATATGAACTCAAACAGGCAAATACACAGACACAAAAATGAAAATACTGTATAAATCATGAAAAGTACAAAGTCTAATACCTTCCAGCTGGAACCAACAATGGGTTAGGTTTAGTGCTTCTCAAGACTGTTATAATCTTATTTTAATAAAATATACATTGCATGAAATTTACAACTTAACCACTTTAAGCATTTAGTTCAGTGGTATTAAATGCATTCTTCACATCATGAAAATATCACTACCATCCATCTTCATATGTCTTTTCATCTCATAAAATACAAGTTCTGCACCCATTAAACAGTAACCTCCTTTCCCCTTCATCCCCAGCAGCCATCATTGTATTTAATGTTTGTATGACTTTTTCTACTCTAAGTGACTTAGATAAATATGCCCACATGTCTCCTATCAATGACTCATTTCACTTAGAATAACGTTCACAAGGTCCATACAAATTGTAGTAAATTGTAGGACTTACTTCTCTCTGAAAGCCAAATATTCCGTTCATCTGCCCATGGACATAGGATTCTTCTTACATTATAGCTACAGTGTATCATGCTACTGCATCAATGGCATACACATACCTCTTATAGATTTTGTTTTAAACTCAATTGGACACATATGTAAAGGATCATATGATACCTCTATTTTTATGGATTTTTGAGGAAACATTGCATAAAGTTTTTCCCACAGTACCTATACCATTTTATATTCTCATTCCCAGAACACATGGCTTTATCTTTGTCTATATTCTCACTAACATCATTTCTCTCCCATATTAGGGATCCTAGAGGAATGAGTTGCTACTTCACTGTGATTTTGATCTGTATGTCCTCATTGACTACTGGTGTTCAGAGTATTTTCATGTGATTATTGGCCATTTCCTGTCTCTTCTTTTAGGGCATTCTTTGCTTATTGTAAGATGTTATTGCTTATTTGCTTAAAGTGTTTCTTTTTTATTTTGCATGTTCTCTATACATACTGGATACTTTTTCAGTTTGGGGTGGCATTTGTTTGTTTGTTTTGAGACAGGGTTTCTCTGTGTAGCTTTGGAGCCTGTCCTAGATCTCACTTTGTAGACCAGGCTGGACTCGAACTCACAGAGATCCGCCTGGCTCTGCCTCTTGAGTGCTGGGATTAAAGGCGTGCACCACCACTGCCCGGCTTGGGGTGGCTTTTTAAGCGGTTGATAAGATTTTTTTGATGAACATTTAATTTTCCATGAAGAGCTTGTTTATTTTGATTCATAAATTAATGTCAGTTTGAGATCCTTCAGTATCATTTAAAACATTCTAGTGATACACTAACACGTGGAATAAGTTTTTAAAGTTAGAATCAGTTCATCAGTGTTTTTGACAACATGTAGCAATTAAAGTTGAAAAATGACCCATGCAGCACGATATGACCAACAGACTTAAAGTCAATCATAAAATAGTTTAAAATTTCTCACATGTAGGTTTTAAGAAATTTAAAACATGCAAAATAGGTGAAACTAAATTTAATAACATCATTTAGTTCAACATGATCAAAATAATCTTAAATCAATATAAAATTAGAATAGTTTGCTTTCTGCCTTTCATAGTATGTAATTTGTTATCTGTAGTTGTGGCTGATCTCAATTCACAAAATATAATTTCTAATCACACAATCAAATTAACAAGATCCAAAGTCACCGTGTCTTAGTGAATTCTTATACAGTTAGAGTAGTACATTTGGATAGCTTTACATGAAGCTTTACATTGAATTTTGTAATTTTACTATTGAATGTAATTTTATGTACTTACCTATCACCAAATGTGAAAAATCTAGTACAGAGTTATAGCTAAAAAATCAAAACAATTATCTTTATATTCTTCTTCATAAGTCATGTCTGTTACATACATTCAGTTACCCACCCTCATACCTAATATTTAGCCTTTGTTGTTCTTTTTTGTTGTTTTTCTACATGTTCTACCCTATGCACATGCACACTTTTTATTTATATACATATAGTATTGGCTAAATTCCATATATGAGGGAAATGTGGATTCTTTTCTTCCTGAGATTATGTGAGCTTGCCTAATAGTATATATTCTAAGTTCATCCATTTCATTCTATTTTGTGATTGTATTCCATTAGAGCTGGACAGTATCCTATTGTATATGCATTTATAATTTTCACTATTACTTTCATGATAGACAGCTAGGCTGATTCTAGTTCTTTGCTATATTGAACGAATCAGCAAGAAACATGGGCATGCGGGTGTCTCCATTGAAGGGCCTGGGGTTCTCTGAGGATATGCCCAGGGCTGAAGTGCATTTTCATAATCCACATCCACTTCACCATAAAACTCTCTGGTATAATACACAGAATTACATATACATGGTTTCAAATGTACTTAAATATTCTGTGATCACTAAATTATGCTTTACATCTTAAATATTTAAATTTGTGTACAATTTGAAATTTAATTGTCATATTCTACCAGTCATAGGACACCATGTATGATACGTATAGCTTTCTTCCTTGTTCTGGAGGGATATATGATAGACAGTTGATTTAATTTTCAAACTGTGAGCTTGTCTTCATCTCTGTTAAACTATGTTTTTATAAATGAATTGTCTGAATTAGACACACACTGTATTTCTAGCATTAAAAAAAGTTTCAGAATTAGATGATTTGGGAGAGCACCTGTTTAATCTAGACACCCAAATCAGCCAATGGAAGGAAGCAGCTCATCTACTAGCCTTGAGTTGTTCGCCATTCTGGAGAACTACCATGGAAACACACAATCCTCTAAAGAAATAATGGGGTTTTCTGAACCCAGGAAGTTTCCATGATAAAATCGTTTATGAGAAAAACCCACTCACTTTTCCAAACCTTGCTGATGAGAAGCACTAATATCAATATTCTCCAGAGGGTTATGTGTGTACACATCTGTACACCCATGTGACATGTATGTAGACACATTCATATCCCACTGGCATGCTTGCAAACATTTTAATTGAAGGGAATAATTGGATAGTCATATCATAAATAAACACTTCTTCCTTGCTAAAACAATAACAAGAAACAAGTTAGTGAATGACACAATGTTGTATTGTTTCAATATTATGGACCTGGAAAGACTATTTTACTTGGTTTTCAGTCTCTCCTTTAATGTTTACTTTTTCAGCAGATGTAAGTGATGAATAGTGCGTGACAAATTGAATGTAATCATTAAAACCATCCTGATGATTGAAGGCTAGGAGATGGTTCAGCAATTGAGACCACTTACTACTTATGCAGAGGACTGGCCTTCACTTCCCAGCACCCACATAAGGCTCACAAGCCACCAGTAATTGTGACTTCAGGGGATCCAGTGCTCTCCTGGCTTCTGCAAGCACCTGAGCACATGTCTGCATACACATGAATTTTTTTTGATTCTGTACAAAGATTATATTGATGAAATTTTTTAAGACCAGAAATATATGTAGGTGCATTTGAGAATTTAGTTTGTACCAAAGATGGAATTTAAATCATGAGAAACTAGAAATTATGCAAAAAATGTTGTGGCATTTTACCAACCATATAAGGAGAAAAAAACATTAGTTATTTGCACCTTTCTCTTTATGAAAAATAGTTCTATATTAATTAAAGAAAAAACTCTTCATAAGACAAATAAATACATTAATTTTCTGATATAACCATAAAGCTATGGAAACTTTTTCATGAATCAAAATTTAGAAAACATGAGAATTTTTGATTACATAAGTGAAAATTTCTACAAAATAAAGAATTTTTAAATGAAAATAGAATAGAAAAAAACTGAAAATTTTATGGCAAAGGATTAATTTCTTTAATGTATATTCATATACTTTTTCTAGTAATATTTCAGAGAAAATATAATAAACAAATTGATAGTCTTACACAGGGAAGAGCATTCCAATTAGTTATCCAATACCAAGTGGGAAGCCTGGAAAACATATATCCAAGTAACATATAGACCGAGCACGTTATATTTAGGAATATATATGTATACATGTATACATATGTGCATGCCATAAAAATTAATGAAAGAAGATTCAATGAATTTGAAAGAGAACAAGGAGGAGTATATAGGAGGAAACAGTTAGAGGGAGGAAAGGGAAGGGGAAAATGATGTAAATATAATCTCAAAAGAAATAGTAAAAAATTTTAAAAATTGAAATAATTCAAAAAACAATTACAGAGAAGTAACCATGAATGCCAATAAATTTAAAGGAAAAAAGCACCTATTTTTTTTTTCCTCTCATAATCAGATCGTAAGCTAAAAGTTGCAACACAGAACCCAGGCATCTACCTGAAGTCAGTTCAGTAGTTGTGGGTGTCAATTAAGTGGTGTACCTGTTGGTAGCCTTGGCTTCCTCACTTAACCACTTAGCGAGTGGAGGTGTGAATGCTATATGCACATACCATTCCTGTTAAGACCTAAATGGGAGAAACTCAACAAGGTGTCAAGTACTAACATGCGTGGCCTCTGATTCTATATGTGCTGATACTATGGGTTCATGGTAGCTAAACTGTGTGCTTCTTCTCAGTGGTGTGACCAAACAAGTGTGAGCGAACAAGTCTTAAACATTGTTCTCCAGGTGTCTTGTGACAACTTGAAATCCTATAACCTATATTTCCCTCTCAGCAGCTCTACATTCAAGAAATAACCCTAATAATTTTTGTTCAATAAAACAATGAACAAAACGATAGAATATGCCCCACTCCTCCACCCCTGGCTTGAGGAAGATGGAGAAGTTGCAATATTAAAATTTATGTTAGTGTTACTTAATACTTTAATAGGGTTAATGCCAGCAAATCACATTTATATGACCACTGAGAATCCTCAGAAATAATGTTTTTTTATAAAAGCATGTAAAATAAAGGAAAAATGAAGAAAAAAATATCTTCCTAGATCTGCCAGCCAATCTCTGTGCTCTGGAATTAAGGACCCCCAGAGCCAATTCTTTTTGCTTTACCTCATCCACAGAAGACTTATTGATAACAATTGAATTTAAGTTTCTGAGAGTAATTTCAATGGATAAAGAGAGTTGAAATTAATTTTTATGTTGCTATGGATAGTGATAGCTTCCCTTTGGCATAATGCTGAGGACACAGTTTTGGAATTCTGACAATGACCAAGTTAGCATATCCACACATTCAAGCTGTAGTCTCTTTCTACTTGAACAGGTTCAGGGCAAAGGAGGAGATCCCAGGGCTAGACAGAATATATACAAAAGCATCAGCCTCATGCCCTAACAACTGCTAAGCACTGTAGGACACTTGTTGACTACTCCCCAACTGCCTTCACTGGTTCCTTGTCATGGCTCTCCTTGGGATGAGCCTTAGTTAGCTCTTGCATTTAGTTTTTGTTGCTACTACAACAAAACACTATCACACTAGTGTCCTGAAATAGCACCGATATACCTTCATGTAGCCCAAGAGGAAAGAAGTGTGGTGAGCTTGCCTCATTGCAATTCTGTGTAGGTAAAGCTGATACCACATTCTTCAGTTTGTGGCTATGAATCTACTTTCAATCCATTAGGCTCTGGAACAGATTCAATTCCATGTGGTTGTAGGACTGACAGGGTCAGTTCCTATCTACACATAGGCTGAAATTCATGCTCACCTTTTAAGGTGTTCCTTGCTTGGAGCTCCTGCTATTTTTAATGCGTGCAACAAGATTGTGCTTCCTCTATGCTTTTAATTTTCCTTACTTTCTTTTCTGCTGCTCTGATTTCAGCCAGGAAGTTTTCTCCTAAATGCTTTTTGTCCTATATAATCTCCCCCACTGTGAGATCTGTAGCCTTAAATTGGGCATGGTGGAACACATTTATAAATCCCAGAGACCAGGAGGCTGAGGCAGGGGGATTGTGAGTTTCAGGCTAACCTAATTACATAGTGACATCCTGTTTCAAACAAACAAAAGCAAACAAGACTTGCCATGGTCACATATACAATCAAGAAGGGGCACGCTGTACTTCTTTGCAAGTCTTTAATGTTAGCTACACAAGGAGAAATAGTAAGGACTAAGGGATAGGAATGCTCGAGCTATCTGTGCAAGATGTTTCTGTTTTAGGACAGAAGTTAGAATTTATTCACCTTATTTCAGAAGCACTGTGGAAATAGGAAGGACCTGTCATCCCTTTGCAGGCTGAATGTGCTTTTAATTGGGAAAAAGTATAACCTGATTGTCTTTGACATGATGATGAAATACCGTGACTCTTAACCTGCCTTTTGCCATTTTTTTTTTTTTTTTTTTTTTTGCCACAGATGAAGCATCAAGGAAGTGCCTGACTTCGACATGCATTTTGGATGTGTACTTTGCTATTTGTACTTTAAGTGCATGTGTTTACTCTGCTGTCTTTGGTATATTTACTCTGCTATCGATTCAAAATCCAGTCAGCATTTGCCTCACCCACCCATTGCCCCTCAGTTAATGGAAGTAGAATTCCAGCATTAGGAACTTCTGGATGTCCAGTGCCTGATGATGCTCAGTGACACAAATGTGAACTTCTGTAATAAAGGAGAGAAGCTCATTTTCCCCAGATCTCTCAAACATGTCTCTAGCCCACCCAAATAGCTGAGTGTGGGCTTGCAGAAGCTTAGATGAGGGAGCACTGCATTTTGCAGCAATTAATTTTGCAGAGGAAGCAGTCTGTTTAAAGATGCCTGCAGCACTCACTGAAATGGGGGTTGTTTTTCAAGGCCACTGGAGCTGCATTTGGCTAAGGCTGGCTCATCAACAAAACAACAATGCTAAAATATGGCCTTCTGGGTTTTTAAAAAGAAGGGACTAGAGGGGCATTGAATTATGCTCACCTGATAGAACTGGGCAAAGTCATAATTGCTTAGCCCTGTAGCACAAACCTGCAAGGGTTAAAATGACAGAGATATTAGTTTGTGATGGCTAAAATTGTTGGCTTGAAGCTCTCGGCGATACGCAGACTGTTATTTACCGGACTTGGTCGATTTACTTCTTAATGCAATAATGACCTGTGAAATGAAACGTGAGCTAGACAATTGTTCCTCATTGTTTCCACCGCAAAATCCTTTCATACCCCATTAAACCACCATTAATTCCATATGAAAGAGAGTCACGCACAAGCACCGATGGGCCCTTCCTTTCCTTCTTGCACTTCCTTGTCCCCATAATTATGATTTTATCCTTTCTTTATATTTTCCCCTTTCTTCCTCCTTCCCTCCATTTCTTCCTCTGGAATATGGAAATAATGGGGTGCATAGTGAAAAACTCCTCCAAATCAATGCTTCTAAAACAGAGCAAGGTATCACACACACAGGCTGTGTGCATGGCTTTGCCATTTCCTGGGACAAAAAAAAAAAAAAATAGTGACGGAAAAGTTTTTAAAACAAGGAACATTCATTTAGACCTCCAGCAATGGATCTACTGATGTGCAGAGTGATGTCCAGGACAAAGATGAACCTGTGCACTCGCTAAGCCAGGAAAGGGCTTACTATAGGGATAATTACTATAGGGGTAATACATGGGCATCCCAAGAAATCTCATTCCCCATTTTTTCAGCTGTCTGACAAGTTTTGGCTTATTTTTTTCATTCCTTGATCTACTTTAACCTTTCCATTTGATCCTGATCAAGAAAAAGAAGCTTTGTGCATGAGAAATGCGTCTGCAGGACGTTTTCCCTCTGTCCCTGTTCTGTGCACAGTATCATAAACTTCAGTCTTCATGGTTGCTGCTGTTGTTAGCATGACTGCTGCCTCTTCCTCATTTCTGTCCCTGGGGCCACGATGCCTTGCAGTTGTCAAATGTCCTTTAGCCTCTCTTGTCAGGACACCTGTGACTGCACTCACTTAACCAGATCGTGGAAGGCATTCCCCTCAATTCAGAAGCCTTAACTTGATCATATTCACATTGTCGCCTTTGGGTATGCATAGGTGATGTTTGTAGATAGTGAAGGATATGTCATAGGTGTGTGTGTGTGTGTGTGTCCAAGATCCAACACAGGGTCTCAGGAAGGAAGTGCAAATGTTCTACCACTGAGCCACACCCTAGTTTTCTGGGGGCCATAAAACAAACTCATATATGCTGTGATCCTCGCACAACATGACACAACATTTAGTCTCATATTGAATTAAATACAACAAAATTAAGTAAGAGTATTTGTGGCTCTGGTTAATCTCAATGGGTCACAAAAGAAAAGGAATAGATGTGAATGCAAGAGAGAGATTTGTCAAGAGATGACTGTAGTGATGGGGTGGTATGGAGACGGGGGTAAGAGTGGTCAGTATGCATGGTGTACATGTGTTCATAAATTTATGAAATAAATACAATTTCAACACTCCACAATAAATTGTGGTAAAAATTTTAAAATTTTACATACCCAAACAGTAGATCATAGGGCATGTCTCATGAAAATTTGTTTTTCAGTACTAAAGATTAAACCTTGTGTGTGCTAAGCAAGTGCTTTTCCTAAAGTTATACACTCAGTAAGAATTTTTTCCCTATAGACACTTTTATTTTAATGTCCAGGTTTAGAGAAAGGTATGCTGCCACCTTTTGAAATGCTCAACATTAAATTTTCTAACATCTCTCAAAATTGTTCTATTTGGCTTGAATTTTTCTTCAGTCATCAAGTTTCATGTGAATTAAGTGTGGTACTTGTTTCTAAGTTTTTGCCTAGGAATTAGAAAGTCTGTATTTCTCACGTTCTACCTCCTAAGGAAGACCATTTGTATGAGGGAATGAAGGGCAAGATGGTGTACAGCAATGAAGCCTGCTCGGTTCATTACAGTGACAGAAATCTGCTTAGAGCTACCAGAGGACTTCAGGTTGAGTTTGTTTGTGCTGATCTCACTTACTGATCTCACTACCTTCTTTCTCGATGCTTCTTGTATAAAATACAACTACATTTCTATTGCAACTCTTATTATGCAAGTATCAGGAACAAACCAACTCTTTCAAAATCCCAAAGCCTACCATAACTTACTTTTACACTGCACCTTAACTAAAAGGGTGAGATGACTCAAGCTAACAGCTGTTAGCTGCCTTCTCAAGCTAACAGCTCAATGTTAGGATGCCTCTAAGCAGAATAATTAAAAAGAAAATAAAGCTATTAGTACAGTAAAAATATGATGAATGATTATTTTTTAAATGAGTTTCACTTTATTTCCTTAAAAGAAAAACACACTTGAGTAGCTCTTTACAGATCAGAGTGGGCCCAGCCCTGTATTTTATGTTGTAAGAAAGTTGTACCAAGTGTTTCATCTACTTCCTTCTTCATCCCAGCAGAGAAGGGTTGCTCCACACATTCAACCTTTGAATATATTTAGTGATGTCATGTATTCACATTACATTCTGCTCAGAATAGTTAATGATATTAATCTGTAGTAGTGACTCCCTTTCCCGATCATATTATAATCTTTAAGAGGGCAGGAAAGATTAACTATGCTAATTTTAGTTTAATTGAACAAACAGGTATCAATTCTATATCACAATGTAATACAAATTTCTACTATTATCATATCTCCCATCCCATAGGCTGGATGCCACTTTCATTCCAGAAACTGTTAGATGCTTTGTTATCTTTACACGAGTTGAGAAATAAACCACACTTTTACCATTTTAAGTTTGAAAAGCTTGAATTGCATAGGACTTAGGACCTTGCATAAGTATGTGTGTGTGTGTGTGTGTGTGTGTGTGTGTGTGTGTATGTATGTATCAAGTGGAAAAGTTAGGATACTAGGATATGTGCTCAGGGTGGTGTTTAGTATGTGTATATATATATATGTGTGTGATATGTATGTATGTGTGGTTTCTTTTGTGTGTGTGTGCATGTAAATGTGTGTGTGTGTGTGTGTGTGTGTGTGTGTGTGTGTGTGTGTTTTACTGGAAATTTAACTCAGGATCTCATGCATCCTGTTAGGAGAATGCTCTCACTCTTAGTTACACCCCAAATAATTTTAAGAGTTTTGAAAAAGAACCTGTAATGTAAGTCTTCATATACTGACCAGGCTGTCTCCTGCCTCAGCTTCTCAAGCAGATGAAATTGAAAGTGTGCAACATCAGGACAGGCCATGTCTAAGACTTTCATAATTCATCATCCTTGATTCTTTCTTTTTGTTTTTCAAAATACCCATTTCCTTTCCAGTATCTATGTCCTGTTAAGAATTTATGCAAAACTAGAATTCTGACTTGAACCTCAAGGAGATAATTTAGAAAGAGGAAAAATTGAAATAGTTGACTCTAATATGAAATGAAATATGTACCTCTACTTCTGAATGCAATACTCTAAGAGTGCTTGTTGGCATAGAAAGCTTTTTTTTTTTTCCTGAGGAAAGTGAAAGGGCTTTCCAAATTGAATATAAACATGAATGAAGAAATCAGATATTATAAGATATGGGGTATTTTCATTCAGATGTAGCATGGAGAAGATGTTGAGAAGAGCCAGGGTGTAGCCCTCTGTTTGAAGAGTTTTCAATGTCAGACTGAAGCCCTAATAATACTTCTGTTGACTTCAATAACCTTTTAGAAGGCTTTGAACAATTCAGAATACAGGAGGAGTCTGTAGGAAGCTGGACTTCAGAAGATTAATCAGGCTGCAGGAAACAGGGTGAAGAATGGATTGGAGTAGAGACCAAATGCAAAAACTTATTAGGACAGTGTCCCAATTGTTGAGATTTGAAAGAAATGCATTGACCTGGAAGAGATTAATGACAACCAGGATGGAAAGGATGGCACTGACCAAAGAAACAAATGGACAGAAACAGAATGTGTTTTCTTACCCTGACTTTTTGGGTTCTCTGGAAATGAAGCCAATAATGACTTCATTGTGAAGAGACAGTGTATCTCAGAAAATGCAGGTTCTAGCAGCAGATAAGGGAAATAATGAAAAGGCAGCTGCCTATGCTTTGCCTTTAGTGAGTTTGGGGAATCTGGTGTCTCTGGCAGTAGATACCCAGATATTCAGCTATCTATGAAGACTCTGAGATTGGAGCTTGAGAGAGAAGGTAAAACTAGACTCAAACAGACACTGTCTGGAATAAAATATTAGGTAAAGATACAGTCTGTGTAACGGTAAAGAAAAGAAAAAGGAAATAAACTTAAGTGAGAACACCAGGGAATGCACACAGAGACAGAGAACGTTAGCAAGTACCTGAGCAATGCATGGCATTTTCCTATTTGTCAGAGAGCAAGAGAATGAGAAGATGACCCATTGTGACTGCAGGAGCCCTGGATTCCTATGTGGCTACCCACTTGGTTTGTGAGGTGCTCCAAAGAAAACAATAAGCTCTGACAGACAGAGATGGGGTACGTTTAGAGACGCTGTGACAGTCATACACTGATGGAAAAAAATCAGGTGCAGATACAGTGTGACTTAAGAGCTTAGCCCCATCTTGGCCTTTTTGGCCCTTACTTATTTCTCTGTTTCTTGACAAAATATGTATGTTTATCCATTTATGGAGTCATTTATTCAACAGATACTTAGTGGGTATTTACTGTATGCCAGGTAAGTTGTTATACAAAAATAACTAATATACATAATCTATATCTTAATTATTTATTAAAGTCAACAGAAAGAGATTATATAAATCATATATATATATATCTTCTTATCCCTGTATATATGAGCAGAAATGTACAATGATAAATATTGAGATAAATATTGTTGTTAAATACATCTGAATTAAAAATACTCATGGTAGTGGGCCATGAAGGATTGCCAGTGAAAGTTGTTTATGGAAATGTTAAAGTGGGTTTAAAACTGAGTAAGAGTTGAGTAAGTAATCACATGGAACATGCTTCCTAGATACAAGAAGGGTTTTTGATATAGTCTCAGGGTGGAAGGAGTCTGTACGTCTGAGGAAAGAGATGAGGATTTGAATAAGGATGACAAGAGCACGAGGCAAAAAGGGACTGGTGGATGAGATCTGAGTCCTAAAGAATCTTAGGAAGAATGAGGTTTTATTATTTTCATTGTAGTAAATGGTATAATTTGTGTTGCATTTTTCAAACTGGGAAAATGGAAGAGGTGGAACAAGGTATATATGAGAGAGATGGACTAGCAATGCTATCTCAAGACTCCTCCTGATGTTTGAAATTACCCTGCTAGGCAGCAACTGAGATTTATTAACTTCCTGAAAATTATGAAAGTAGTTAACATAAGGCAAAGTCAATATGACTGATAAAAAGTTGTTTGTTTATCCACTCTGCATACATCTCAAAACTTTCTTCATTTGGGGAATGCCAAGTACATTACATGTAACTCACAAGGACTATTAAAGGTAAGTCACTTTTAAAATATACACTGTAAAATATATTTCACACTTTTTCAGGTATATGAGCAAACACACACACACACACACACACACACACATCTCTACATATGTCTGTGTACCATATACATGCCTGTTATCTGCAGAGGTCAAAAGAAGGCACTGGATCCCCTGGATCTGAAGCTACAGAAGGTTGTGAGCCACAATGTGAGTGCTGGAAATCAAATCTGGATTCTTGGAAGAGCAGGTAGTTCTCTGAACTGTTGAGCCATCTCTCCAGCCCCTTAGACATTTTTTTTATTGAAAAAAGGTTTATGGAGACAAGTCAATTGTGTCGTGTACAGAATTGAGCTTTTGAGGTTTAACATTAGTCACATTCTTCAAGAACTGCTAGTCTTTGATTTGTTGTTAAATTTTGCCAAAAGCATAACAAGGGTTTTTGCTCAAAGAATACAATACCATTTGCTTAATTTATTTTTTCCAGTTAAAAATTTAGAAAAGTCCTGAGTGCTGGGATTAAAGGCCTGCCCTACCGCTGCCCAGCAGAGCCAGGCAGATCTCTTTGAGTTTGAGGCCAGCCTAGTTTGCAGAGCGAGATCCATGACAGGCACCAAAACTGTGCAGAGAAACCTTGTCTCAAACAAACAAACAAACAAACAAACAAACAAAAAGTTAGAAAATTCTATCTATAGTTGTACAGAGATGTGAGGTACCTGATGTCCACTGCAACAAGAAGCTTCTCTGACAAACCCTGAGTTAATCCACAGGGATAAAGCTAAACAAATTAAAAGGCAGGTTTATGCTAACATTTAGCAAAACAGCAGTAGTGGTTCCTCTCCTAGGACATAGGGTGTCTCTAGTATTGGGCTCTTGGCCATGTTTACAGCACCAGGCATGACTTCCCTCATGTGGAGCAGGCCTCATTAATTCTATCTTTCATCACCTATTTTAACTCTCAAAAAAGTCTTATAAATCAGTGGTACTTGTATGGGACTTTGGTGATAAATTTGGTCCCACAGACAACCTTCAGCAGTATTCAAAGACATTTCTGCTTGTGACAGTGAAAGAAAGGCCACTAGCATCTGCTAGGTAGAGTTCAGGACAGCTATCGAACATCCCACAGAACAACATACCCCATCCCCTAACAGAAAATTACGCAGCCCCAAAGGTCAATATTTCTGAGGATTAATGACTCTGGCTCTATGTGATTTCATTTTAGACTTACAGGAAAAAAAAACTGCACAGAACAACATCTAATCCTCTTGTTGATGCATTTGTTCTGTGACATCACATTACACATTTCAGAAGCTTTACTTTCTGACTGACATTCCAAACAATCTCAATATTCTGCAAGTACTTGGAATTGGCTATTCCTTATACATTTCTGTGATACTGCCATGTAACTACATCAGTATGTGGTCATTTCAATGGCTAGAGTTTTTACAAGCCTCTGTGAGCTGCATGTCGAATTAAATGAAGCAATGGGCTATCAAAGCATTTTACTACAAAAGTGCAATTCCTTGCCATATTGTAAGCACCCAGATGATAATTTCTCTGAACATAAGTAGGAAATGAACTGGAGACACATGACCATTGAGTTTGTATTTGCTCTTGTCTTGATGCAGCGCTTGCATGGAGCACCACATTGATCTGCATTATCAACTTGAAATTCCATTTCCATTTTTTTATTTGATTATATCTCCATTTATAGTTGTTTTCATTTTGTGTGACAGAAGCTGGAAATATCATAAATCACTTTCACTGAGAACATCTCTATTTATCTATAGATCAGATGGCAGATAATGGATGTTATTTAATGATTGGGACACAGTATCACAGCATAATCTTCTCTCTGTACTCAATGCCAAATTCTACCAGTAATAGTCTTATTGCCTAAGCTTCAGGTAGATAACTTTTAAAAAATGAGTTTTTGCTGTTTCTCTTCATTCTCTAGAAATTTTAACTCCCTAGACACCAGTGACTAGACCCACATTGATAGTCTGTAAACACTGGTGAAAATGTGCTGTTGTTTGTTTGAAGCATAAAGACATTTTTCCAGCTTCCATTTCCAGAGAAAGGAATCATGATAGAATCAGTGTGCTGACAGTTCCTAGGATGCTAAAATCGTCCACAGTGGAAAGGCAGTCATACTGAGAGAGCAAATGTGTGTGTAAGACTTGCTTAAGGCTGAGGGTATAGTGGCTCAATATGGCATGCTTTGAAGACAGCAGGGGAATGTTGACCTTCCTCCTATAATGCCTATCAAAACTACTCTTCCTTGTGCCTTCAGTTCTACAAAACAATATGGATCAATTGTGATTTTGTGGTGGTTTGACTAGGAATGGTCTTTATAAACTCATGTATTTGAAGGCTTAATCATTAAGGAGTGGCTCTAATTGACAAGGATAAAGAGGTGTGGCCTTGTTGGAGGAAGTGTGTCATGAGGGGTAGGCATTGAGATTTTAAATGTTCAAGCCAGGACCAGTGTCTCTCTCCTCCTGCTGCATACCAATCCAGATGTAGAACTCTCAGCTCCCTCTCTAGCAGCATGTCTGCGTACGTGCTGCCATGCTTCCCACATGATGATGATGATGATGATGATGAACTAAACCTCTGAATGTAAGCATGCCCCAATTAAATGCTTTCTTTTATAAGGGTTACTATGGTCATGGCAACACTTCACAACAATAGAACATTGACTAAGACAGATATTAATGATTTTTGTGGGGGCAGGGAGGGCATGCACAGACCACTTTAGTAGTGGTCTTTAACAGGTTTCTTAGGTACTTAGAGTGAGGATGATAGCAAATAAAGGACATGTAGCCTGGAGTTTCCCATACTACTGGCCTTATTTCTTCATAGTCTCATCTCTTAGAGACCAACTCACTCCCTTTTGTAATGATTTCTCATGTTCGAAGGCCCTGGCCCTTCCACTCTCTTTCCAGAATGTCTTCTTTGCCCTGCCTGGTGTGTGGACACTTGGACAGAACATTTTTAATGGGGGTAAAAAGTGAGCCATAACTATTAAAAATCTTCAGCAACATATCAATACCTGTGTTGTGCTTCTAGAAGATTCTGCAATCCTTGCCAGACTGAAGGAAGAGTTAGAAGATGTAGAGTCCTGAGATCTAACAAGAATTCAGTGATTCCAGGACCCACCTGTCATTGCTGCTTCTCTGCACCCTTTGTGACTGATGCCACCTTTTTCTTCTTCCGACAGAGAACTTTCTGAGTTTGTGATGGTGAACAAGGGAGCAATGTCATTTAAGTCACCCTTGGTGTTTTCATTTTCTTTTATACAGGTGGGCTATACCTGGGGGAATTATTAAATTCTTCTTATTTTTTCTTTAATTTTTTTCTATTAAATCTACCTATCTTCCCTTCTCTTCAATTCTTTCCCTACCCACCCCACCACTTTTTCCCTCTCAAATTCTTGGGCTCTTTGTTTAAACCTACAGAGTCCTCTTGGTGTTACAGGTATGTGACTTGGTATACAAGCCCTACTAGAGCATGGGGCAACATCTCTGAAGAAAATGGATTGTTCTCAAGAAGCTGGCGTGGGAGAGTGAGAGTGAGTTCTAGGCCAGCTTGACCTATACAGCAAGATATTCTATCTATAAAATAAAGAAAAAGGGAAAAAGAAAAAAATAAAGAGATAAATTTTTCTAGACTGATTGAATGATAAATTCTAAATTTTGGTGGGAAAAGACTCAAATTCAGTCACATATATGACTGCAAATGTACTAAAAACAAAACTAAAGGAGTTCTTCATTTCTAACACCCATGAGTACCCCCTAACCCTCTCAAATCTTCTTCCTTTCCATGTTATTTCTTTGTTGTTCTTGAAATCTATTTTGAAACCCAAGAGAGACATGAGACTCTTACAGACAAGTAAAGGAAGAAGCTGTGGCTGTTACGGTTCAGTGTATTTTGAACTCTTAAAATTGGGGGCCTATTTATACTTCAAGACAAACAGATATCACATTAACAATAGCAGATGTTGCAAGGAAGGATAGAATTTATTGCAGACTATTTTATGTGGGATCCAAAGCAATAGGGGTTTCCTGTGGTGGAAGTCAAGTGGGCAGCTGCAGCTCATTGTACTATGGTGGAGGCTGAGAGCAAATGTAGTGTGATCTCTGTTGGTAGAGACATGCCCATGTTCACCACTTGCAGCATGGTTTTCTTACTGGTTTCAGTCATTCCTTCCAAATCAGAGAAGATTGATTAGGTTCATGGAATACATTGATCCATTTTGAAGAGCACTGAAGATGCCTCATATTCACAAGTATGATTGGAATATTTATCTTTCCTTCCTCCTCCCACATCTTCTAAATGTTAGCATTTAATAAAACACACATTTCTTTCATTTATTTTGAACTCTTTCCAAAGCTAGCAAATACCAGAACCTCAAATGTTATGATAGGATAAGTTCTTTATTGGTTTGTTTTCTTTTCATTCTTTCTGTTTTTACTGCGTGATTCTTTTTCATTATAAATCCTTATGTTTCTAACTCAAGGAGCCTGACTAATCAGAAGGGCTTCCAGCAGAGGTAGACAAATATTCTCAACATGGTCCTCAGCCTCTACAGATGCAGATAGCTCTGCTATTCAAAGGAAATGAAGAAGTCAGGTCCATCCGAGACAGGGGATTTCCTATTCTGATAAAATATGATAGCTGTTGCATGTTAGTTCTAGAAAGCTGAGGGATAGTGACAAGATGATCGCAGATGGTGGAGGAAATGGGTTCCTCTTATCCTGAATGGGACTAACAGAAGATTCTGACAAAGGTTATGCATTTGGGAGGTGCTTCCCAGAGAGAGGAATGGAGGACAGCAGAAGTGAAACAAAAGAAGTAATGCCATTCAGACAACTGAAAAGAAGTGTTGTTGAGAAGTTTTTTAAAAAACATTTATGACAGGTATCTCAAGATTGTTCATGAACAAAAAGAGACCATATAGATTTATTTCTCTGAGTAGCTAAAGTAACTTAGCCAGCTACAAGTCCATGAATGCTAAATGGCTCATCTAATGTGGTAGCCATTGGAGATCTTCAAAGGTGAAGGTTAGGCATGACTAGCCTCCCCCTGCACAGCCACTGGCCACTGGGAGCCATATCAGTGAGTGGAGTCTGAGATGAGCCTGAGATGTTCAGAAGCAGCGTATGAGAGGTGTTGAACACAACCTCCTAAGGAAATGGGTGGCCAATGATAGATTTGGAGAGTCACTGCTATCAGCTGACTAACCCAGGTGAGCTCAGCAGTCTACAGGAGAGAATTCTAAATTCATGGTCACATAATGTAAACATAAGTTCTATTCCTAAATCTGGTACCAGCTGGAGATCTACAATCTGTATGGGATGCAGAGAAGCGAGGAGACAGTACATACAGTGGAATGAAGCAAGAGAGAATAAGGCAGTATTGACAGGGCCAATAACCCAGGAAAACATGGACTCAAGCTAGTTGAACTTGTCTAATCAAATTTAGATTTCGAAGAGGAAGAAGAGGCGAAGATACCTCCCTGTTGGTGCCATGTATAAATGTTGGTCCCTGGAGGAAGAGCATGGAGAAACAGCAGTCTATTTTAGACCTAGTGAATATGTGCTATATGCAAGATGTCCAAGTGTTGATGCATAGTTCTATAGTTCAGGGATGGATAAGAAGTAAATTTTTTAAGATCACATATCAGTAACGGTGGGCTGGGAAGAGATTTGTGCAGCAGGAGAGGAGATACCACTATAACACTGAAGGAAGAATGTCTAGATAAGGAAGGTTTAAAATGCCTGTAGAGAGCTGGGCTTGGCAGTGCATGCCTTTAATCCCAGCACTTGGTAGGCAAAGGCAGGCAGATCTATGTGGGTTCAAGGCCAATCTGGTCTACAAAGCACATTCCAGGACAGCCAGGACTGTTAAATAGAAAAACTTTGTCTTGAGAACAAACAAACAAGCAACAACAACAACCCCCAAACCCCAAAATGCATGTAGAGGAGTAGGCAGACATGCAGGGGGAATATAAAGTTGTTTTGTAAGGTCACTGTATTTATGACATGAAAATATTTTAAGGGGTGGCATGATATAGTGTCAAATGTTGCAGCCAGGGAAACAAAATAAACCTCAAGAAAAAGATCACTGGCTGTAGTCTCATAGGTGATCTCCATAGAAGCAATGCCCATGAGTCTGAAGGGCTTAAGTCAGGCAAGAAATGAGTTGAGGAGTCAGTGGGCAGACACAAAGACAGTGAGAGGAAAGCCTTCAGTCTACATGGCTTTAGCAAGCATGAAAGATTAACAGGGAAAAGAGGGAGGCAGAATGATTCAGGAGTTGCTGAAATGAGGTAAAGATGTAAGATTTTTGAAGTCTTGATCATGTTTGATGCCAATGAGTTGGCAAACATAAGAATAAAAGGGCAGAGTTTGGTGCCTCCTGAAACTGAGAGGGTAGGATTCAAAGTTCAGATAAATGAAAGAACACAGTTGGCCAACAAGGTCAAGCAGGCCCACTGTCTCAGCCTGTTTTCAGCTCTCTGTGACATGCTTCCTAGAATACACAGGGCCCCTTGTTCTCATATGTGACAAGTCACCCTTTGGGTCAGAGGTGACCCTTAATAGAAACTGAAGCATTTCAAATGAGGCCAAAGAAAGCATGAATGATGAATAAAGATGTTGGTCAATTTATTTTCAGATGTTGTTTTAAATCTTTATTCTTAAGTAGGGTGATCCCTAACCTTAATTGAGAAACTATTCTCTCTTTGATTATAAAAAAAGTATTAGACTATTACAGTGGTGGTCATTTTTTAAAATTATTTCTACTGAAAATATATGTTAAATAAATCTCCTTTGTACTCTGCAGTTCTTTCAAAAATGTGTACGTGTGTGTGCATGTGTGTGTATTGAGATGGCATTATACAATATATGTGTGGATATCAGAGAGCAACTTGTGGGAGTCATCTCCTTCCACTATGTGGGTCCCAAGGTTTAAATTCTGGTCCTTGGGTTGACTGGCCAATGCTTTTCCATAATGAGTCATCTCATCGACTTATGAACTTATCTTAATAATCAAAATATGCAATTTGATAAACAAGTAGAGATCTATGTTTCAATACTGCAATTTTCTAGTCTACATAATATTTGCTTAGCATATAAATGTTCAGGTCATTTGCAATAATTTTGATCTATTGTAACTTTGCCATAATCCAAACACAACTGTTACATATATGAAACTGACCAGTTTTTCAAATAGTTTAAGTAAATTTCATTTATAATTTGGAGAGAATAAGATTCATACCCTCCTATAAATCACATGGTAAGAGTTTGGTCTAGGGTGGGATTACAGGAAAAAGCCACCAAAGACTGGTAAAGATTGGGACAACTGTTCCAGGATCAGTGAGAGACTCTAACTAGGTGACTAAATAAGGATGACTATTATTGAATAAATAGAAAACTCCTGGTGTTTAATGGTCACTCTTCCATCTATTTGTCCTCCTCATTCTTCATTTTCTCCCCACTTTCACCAGTGATGGTACCCATTTCCTTTCCCTTTCTTTTCTCATCACTTCTTATCTTTATGTTTTGCTATGGAATAATTCTTTTTTTTTTTTTTTTTTTGGTTTTTCGAGACAGGGTTTCTCTGTGTAGCTTTGCGCCTTTCCTGGAGCTCACTTGGTAGCCCAGGCTGGCCTCGAACTCACAGAGATCCGCCTGGCTCTGCCTCCCGAGTGCTGGGATTAAAGGCGTGCGCCACCAACGCCCGGCCTATGGAATAATTCTTAAGTGAAGTTAGATTAGGGATGGTGTCTATGAAGTCTATAAATTTGTGCTTGGATGATAGAAAATAACATCCAAGAAAGGAAATACCTCCTTGGGAGTTGACTATGTCTCACATGTATTAATAGCAGTGTCCAGAGTAGATTAATAGCCTACCTTCAATCTATGAGAGAACACTGATATTCATAAGAAAGAAAAGTAAGAGTGGGAGATAAAGCACAGATTTCTCCAAATTTTCCTTGGCTATAAGTTATAAGGAAAATTACAATTAATTTTCAGAAGTATGACTCAGGGGGCCTTTAATATTTGAATGCCTTGTGTATCTGGTTCATAGATTTATTTATGATTCAAATTGTTATTAAGTTTAAGTTGATAATTTTGTTATTAGAAAATGATATTTAATGGAAGATGCCTTACTAAAGAAAGGTCTAATTTCAGCGAGGTCTGGTATGATGGCTCAGTGAATAAATATTTGCTGTGTGAGCTGAGGACCTGAGTGTTGATCTCCATCATCCATGCAAAAAGCCAAGTGTGGCTATATGTGTCTATACCCCCAAAGGTAAGAGGTAGAAACAGGAAGGATCCAGCCTGATCAATGGCCAGCCAGTCTAGCCAATCATTAATTTCCAGGATCAATGAGAAGCTCTGTGTCAATAAATAAGGTAGAGATTGATAGAGGAACACACAAAGTTGATCTTCAGCCTCCAAAGGTGCATGCATAAATGCATGTACCCATCCATGCTCAGTCAACCTCCACCATTCAGGGTCCAGGAACAGAGAGAGTGCAGAGCATCTGGATCTTGGGTCTTCAGGGCCTCTCTTGGCTCCGCCTTGTAGGCATGACAGTTACCAAAGCCTCAATGGGGGTTGGAACTTCCAGATCAAAGCTGGAATGGCTACTCACTAGAGAGGGACATTTTCTACCAAAGGGCAGCCGTCAATTTGTGCTGCATTGCAGGTGAGCTGCATCAGGGTTTTGAGGAAGTAGCTCCAGATGGGGTTGCTATCTTATCTTGTCAAACTCTCTTTAAGGACCTTTGACCCAGCATCCCTAGGGCTCCTATCATCTTCTTCTTCATTTCTTCTTATGCAAATATTCTTAAAGAAGTCTGTGCCCCTATGTACACCCCCTAACTCCTCTATCCACCTCTCCCCACTACACTGAGGTAGCGTCTCACTATTTCACTGAACTACTGGAGTCTATTAGCATTATCAACGTAGGTAGCTCTGCCTTCATCTATATGGCTTTTGTATTCTGTGACATTGAATCCAATCAATTTATTAAAGTATCATCTTCATTTGATTTTCAAAACATTGCTTTCATTCTCCTCTTTCTCTTACCTGCCATTAACAGATTAATAGAGAGATGGACTAGGTTGGGAATATAATTTCCATCAGCCACCCCCATTCTTTCATATGTGCAATTGAATTTTCTTCCATCCTATATCAAATACTATGCAAATTAGTCTTTAAATCCATCTCTGACCTGGTCACTGCTTTGAGACCTATGTGCTGGAATGCTTGCCTAGTTAGTGCAGGTCTTGCATTTGATCTCGTGTGTGTGTGTGTGTGTGTGTGTGTGTGTGTGTGTGTGTGTGTGTAGAGGTGCCACCACTACCCCAGTCACTTCTCTTTTTCATATTCACTATCTGGACTACCTTTACCTTCAGTGTTTCTTAAACTCTTCTTGTTAACTATATTCTTCTTTACTACCCCTTCTTTCCCATCTGGAACTTATCACGGCCTTGCACTTTAATTACTGGGTCTGTTCTAAAGACACTTAGATCTGTGTTTTTATTTGAGCCTGACTGCTACCCCACTCCCACTAAATATCCAGCTACCTGTCCGTTATCTCTATTTTCTTTCTTTAGAGGAGTGCTTCTCAACCTGTGGGTTGCTACTAACCCTTTGAGACTTGAAGGACCCCTTCACAGGGATCACACATCAGATATTCTGCATATTAGCTATTTACATCATTATTCATAACAATATCAAAATTGCAGTTATGAAGGAGCAATAGAAATCATTTCATGTTTTGGGGTCACCACAATGTGAAAGACTGTTTTAAAGGGTCATAGCATTAGGAAGATTGGGAACCACTGGTTCAGAGCATTGTAACTCACATTCCACCCTCCACCCAATCTCTCAGGTAAGCAGTCACTCTTGACTGCTGCTGCCTTAGGCCCTCTCATTTATACAGCTGGGAAGCCTTCCTGAGTTCACCTTCTTAGTGTCTGTTAAATCCATCTTCTCTTCTTCACTTCTTGCTTCTGTCATAGTGTGAACTTTTTTCTGAGCGATAGTAGTAGCTGCTATTCTCCATTTTACTACTCTAACCTCTAAAATCCTACAGTCTGCCCAAAGAAGTGTCTTTTCTCAGATGCAAATGTGATCCTGTGGTAGTCCACATAAAGAAAAAAATCTTGTCTTCATACGTTTTCCAAAAGAAAATCTTAGTTTGCTAACATGATGTGCTTGTGGCCTAAACTCAAATATCCCAAGATTGATATATCAGTTCTTCCTGTGTAACTACAGAGTTAATCTTAGGCTGTCTGAACTTTTATATAGTGTTACTTTGGATCATTCTCTCTGCTTCTTGAGTATCTATGCCTCATCTACCTACTGAGAAAGATAGGTCCCAACTTAGAAGGAATTATGGAATAATAGACTCTTTTTATACCAACTCCATGTTGACTGGCTGAAATGACTGCCAGAGGAAGGATACGGCAAGGCAAGGATGTAACATCTCATCTAATTACTGTCTCCTTGCACTCTTGGCATGGCTGGTGTGGCACAGAGGCAGGAACAATCCTCTGGAAATGTACTGGGTACTCTTCTGATGGTGATTGTTAGAGCAGAGATGCAGGTGAACCATTTGTATTCCCTCCGAAATAGCAGAGCACCCTGACTCAAGCGTGTTGACTTGAGCACATTGACCCAAACATCTTTTTACATTTATTTTATTAGTTTATGTGTATGAGTGTTTTGCTTGCATGCATGTATGGGCACATCATGCATACCTGGCACCCATGGAGGTCAGAAGAAGGTGCCAGATTCCCTGGGACTAGAGCTACAAAGAGCTGTGAGCTGCCGTGGGGTGCTTGTAATTGAACATGGGTCTTCTTCAAGAGTGAGTATTTTTAGCTGCTGAACCAACTCTCCAACCTCTCCACTGAGAATCTTTATCTGAGAATCTTGACTTGCTCATCTTGAATTGAGGATCTTGAGGATCTTGACCTGAGCATCTTGACTAGAGCATCATGTGACTATCTTGTCTTGAACATTATGTGAGAACTCATATGTGCTTTATTGCTAGTTGATCTTTCTAGGAATCAAAACACAAAACATGGATCACAGCATACATTTGTTGTAGAACAGGGGGATACTTAAGTCATGACCCAATTGATATCTGAATAAAATTTTATCAATCAGGAGCTTTCCTACTTTTAAGTCACAGCTCACAGAACTGCCAAAGAAAAATAAAACGTGGCATTAATATGAATTTACAGTATAAATATGATGCTTTTGTAGTTAACTATCCATCATAGGGTATATCATTTTGAAAAACAAAAACAAAATAATATTTTTACTTTTCTCTCATCTGATTTAAAATCATAGTGACTAATCAGAATTTTTATTTCTCTGTTTATTCTCATGTTAATTTTTCAGATTGCTTGGAGAAATTTATCCATTAGCTATAGCTATCAAATACTAAAGATCTTAATTGTCAGGAGAAAGGAAAATTTATTATGACATGATAAAACAAACGAAAGGAAAAGACATAAATAAGATGTAACAAAACAAGAAAATAGTGTTTTTTATTTTCACTATGCCCTTTCCAATCCAGACATACTTAGTTGGAACAACCAATGCTAAAAATCTACGAAGTGGAAATAGTCATTTAGAAATAACACAAGTGTTTTATCCATTTAACTATCCTGAAAATCCAGTGTCCTTCTTATTAAGATTACAAAGGGAGAAATACACATAATTATAAAAGGCATCCTTGGTATTTACCTAAGTTCTTCATATATATATTTTCTTTCCCCTTTAAAAACATGTATTTCTACCCTTTAAAGACTGTCTCTATATGTGTATGTCTCTGTGTGGCTGTGTACATATGTGAGTGCAGTTGTGAGTGTAGATGAACACAGAGTGTAGAAGAGGGAGTTGGATTCCCTGGGACTGGAGTTATATAGAGGTGCTTGTAAGCTTTCCTGGGTGCTATTAACCAAACTTGTATCCTCTGCAGGAGCAGTATGTGCTAATAATTGATGAGCCATCTCTCCCCACCCCATATATGTTTTTTAATAGCAATTCTATGAATGCGTATGAGTGCTGTATACACAGTAATCTAAGCATGTTTTATGCCATTGTGATTTATCTTTCTCAAGTTTTGTGCTGGGAGGGTAGAGAGCTACTTATTTTTACTTTTTTTTTATTACCAGCACAAATTCTAGAAAAACTCAATAGTATTATCAGAAGGCAAGTACAAAGTCACCCCCTCTACACACATAAAGGTTTTCTGTTAATTTTGTGTCCCAGAGAAAATGTGATCATTTCAATTCTATATACTATTTATTAACACCCCCCCACACACACACAAAATGGCACATGTGGACCACAATATGTACAACAGTATGTGGTCGTCAGAGGACAACATGCAGGAGTTGGTTCTTTCTTTTACCAATTGGGTCCTGGAGATCAAAATCAGGTCACTGGACTTGATAGTAAGTGCCTGTGGCTGAGCAGCCACCTTGCCTATCTTGAATTCTTTATTCTTCATTGATGTTCTTCAAGATAAAATATATGCAAATTACTTCTGTAAGTTATAATGAGATGTGATAGATCTGATACAAGGTTTGAAATTCATAAGTATTTATATAGAATTATTGATTTCATCTTAACCTATAAAGCCTAAAATATTGTCTGTTTCCTCACACAACAAAAAAGATTGCTGACCCCTTGTCTATGAAATCCCCATACATTTACATAGAGTGGAGGAAATAATCTCTAAAAGTTTCTCTAGTACTGTAATTTAGTGCTAATTCAGGCATTAAAATCTCAGATTCTATTTCCATGTGTATGTCTCTCTTGTCTTGATATTTTATCTCATTGGATATGAAGCCGAGTGTATGACAAATGGGAGGTAAAATCTGGTAAACTGACTTCCTTAGCTGTTCAGTCATAGGAAGAGACCATTTTAGCTTATCAGAATTAAAAATACTTAAAAAACTCACTGTAAACATAGTATTTCTAATGAGGATGACTTTAAATGGCATGTGGACAAAAGAATACACCTAAGAATAAATGGCATACTCTGCTGATTTCCTCTAGACTGAACTGTAGAAGTTGCTGGAAGGTGCTAATGACTGATGCTCAGTGAACTCAGCTTTAGGGATTTTAGTATAGGGGGCAAGTAAGTTGATTTTTTTTCTTGGTTCTTGTTTGATAGCTTCAGACTCAGCATCACCAGTGGCACCAGACAAAAACTATCCAAGACCTCACAATTAGGTAGCTGAACAGCCTAGGATAGTTTATTGGGTGAAATATAATCTAGGGTTACTGTCATGGTTATCAAGACCAGAATCTTCATAGATTTTTTTTCTTTACTGGTGGCAGGGAAGTCTGTACTAATTTCTCTGACTGAAGAGATTGCATGTTCAGTGGCTGAGATAAGACATGCTGTTATAAATCCTGCCTAAATTTAGCTTGAATAAACCGCTCAAGAATTTAACCTCTGTTTGACAGACTAATTGGTTTGAGTTTGAAAGTCATCAGTTATGTAATAAAAACTGTATGCAGTCAATTAGGGTGAACTGATTAGGTCCAGGCAGTTTTGTTTCTAAAGAATGTTTTTAGCTGTTGAATTCTGAGTTACTTGCTGAACTCCTAAGGATGACTCAGCCTCTTGTGTCAGTGTGAGCTTCTCCATTCCTCATAGATTTCATAGGGCTTCCAGATTATGGACTACATTTTGTCAAAGAGGACAAGATTACAGGTATGTATGATTCTGGCCTTAGAAAATCACAAATGGTCTAGTAAGGTCAATTCTTCCCTCTTAATGATCTGTGGTGGTTTAGATAAGAATGATCCCCAAAGGCTCATATATTTGAATAGTTAGCGATAAGGGAGTGGCACTACTTGGGAGGGATTGGGAGGTGTGGCCTTGTTGGAGTATGTGTAGTCTTATGTGTCAAACAGAGGAGGAAATGTGTCACTATGGATGAACCTTGAGGTTTCAAGGGCCCAAGCCAGGCCCAGTTGTTTTTTCTCTCTTCTTGCTCCCTGCTACAAATGTAGAACTCTCATCTGCTTCTGTCCACATGTGCCATGATCCCACCAGGATGAAAATGGACAAAGTCTCTGACACTATAAGCAAGCCCTAATTAAATGTTTTCCTTTGTAAGAGCTGACATGGTCGTGGTGTCTCTTCAAAGAAATGTAACACTAACTAAGATGTCACCCAAATAGGAGCTAGGAGAAAGAACATGGGTTCTCAGGATGGGGACACAATTCATTTTCAATGTATTCTCATCTTCTCCTTGAAAATTATGAGAAAAATCAAGGAGACATCTACTCACAAGACAGAGAATGGTAACTCTTAGTAGAGCCTTAAGTAAGAGGGAATCTGGGCAAGAGAGATCTTTCCAGGCCAGGATACAGAGGAAATGGAATATAATGGCTTTCCTCACACCTGTAATTGACCAATTCATGACCAAACTCTCTTAAAAACATTTCCAGCAAGTTCAGTTAGCAAAGTTCCTGCTATACAAGCACAGGGATCTGAGTTTGGACCTCCAACATCCATGGAAAGTTTAATAGCTAGGTGTAGGTGTCTATACTTCTAGCTCTAGGGAGGCAGAGCCAGGAAGATCCCTGCACCCTGAGTATCCAATCAATGAGCTCTGAATTCAGTGGGAGACTCTACCTCAAAATATAAACTGAAAAGAGATGGTAGAAGATGACAAGGGATGCTAACCTTTAAAATAAACATTCACATACACACACACATGCAAAAATATTTCCAGGTAATATATACTACACCCATCCTTAGAATGAATAACTCATGCAATTGATTATTATTTTTACATGTACACACATATATACATCTCATAAGGGCAGAGGACAAATACATCCTCCTCGCTTTTGCCCTCAGCACACTAATTCTCCTCAAATATTTGTCAAACTTGGGGATGGGTTTATGTTTTTTTATTAACAATTTATTATTGTTTTTATTATTTTATAGAATGGAAAAATAATTTACATAGTTTCAAATGTTTAATTTTCAAAGTATTTTCTTCAAGATGCCTCATTGGAAAACAGTGCTTTCTCTAGTGTGTTGACTGCTGATCCATATGAGCATGTACCAATTATTGCAGTGTAGAGGAATTAATCATTATCATTCTAGCATTTTTTTAGATATTGTCAAACTAAGCTGAATGTGGTGATGCCCACAATCTCAATACACAGGGGCCTCTGCTAGAAGAGACATGAGTTTGAGAGCAAACTGGGTAAATATGAGGCTAGCCTGATCTATCTCATAAAGAATTTCAAAAACTGATTAAAAGCAACCACAACAGACTTAAAAAACAAAGCCCTATCTATACATTGAATATCAGACTCCCACTTTAACTGTTGGTGTGGAAAGACACAGAGTAACAAACGGCTGGTATCAATGAAGAATTGTATGGAGACAATGTCTGATACTAATTTGATAACTTAGAAACAGTTACAGAGACACCTAACCTATGTTTTAACAATCCCATCCCATGGAATTTATACTACAGAAACAGAGAATTGTTTTCTAATAAAAACCTGGAAGTGAATGTTAGTAAAGGTTTCATTTGTGATAGTTGAGATCTAGAAATATACTGAGTGCCCTTTATCAGGAGTATGGATAAACAAAAGATATTGTTTCCATGTATGTAACTAGTGTTCGAAATGTAAAAGAATATACCATACATGCAGTAAGTTAGATGAGTCTAAAAGACATGCAAAGTTTCAGAAGCTAATGTGTGAAGGATCCATACTGTATGATTCTAACTGCATGGCATTTTGAAAAATGGAAAGCTATATAATCAGTGAAAAGATCCCCAAATTCAGAGGTATGACTATAGTGAAGTTATTAGCATGCAGGGGAGCCTAGAAGGTATTAAGAATGGTGGATTTTTTGTCCTGATTGTGATAAGAGTTTTATGTATCTATAAATTTGTTGAACTCAATAAAGCTGGATAGTGAATGCAAAAAAAAAAAAAAAAAAAAAGAACCATGTAATACCTTTTGAAAGTGAACAGAAAATACCTCTACACATAATATTTAGAAAATTGTAAAAGCATTTGATTTAAAGTCAGTGACATCTTCTCAGGTCCATAAGTGAAGATTCTGGGTTTGGAAACTATGGTACAATTCTCTGGGAGATGGTAAAGTCAAAAATTCTGTTATAGTACCACTTTTTCAAAACCATAAAGTAGTCATTATCAACATGGAAATGTACCTATAATTACTTAAAAAGCCAGGTGATGAAATCTTGTCTGAACCCATCATTTTACTGTTGTTGCCTTATGTGCCCCTCCCCCCAGCACTTGTTCTGCCGTCAATTAACATAACAGCATTTGAAAGAAAAAGACTAGGAACTTGTTACTAGAGAAAGCACTGCTTAGGGACAAGCATATTGATAAAGCAGGTGAGAGCTGGCAGTTTTCTCACAGCTGAGCCTTTTCCCCACTGAGTCTGGAGTCCAGTGGAAACCACATATTTATAAAATGATTGATGCTAGTGCTGCTTGGGAACCACGGGAATTTCCATCCTAGATCACATCATTAGTCAGCAGCATCTTAACATCTCACTCTGGCTTAGGTAATTACCCACTGGTGCATTTGAGGGGGGTTTAGCTCTTTCCTATGGAACATCTGACCAGTGTTTCTCTAGTGTTTATAGTTGGTTGAGCTGTGAACAGGAACCCTGAGAGAAGATGCTCAACAGAGAACAGCCGACTTACTGCCTACCCTTCAAATACACTTTTGTCTTTACTGTTTTGACAATATGCATTTGGGTCTAAATGATGGGGAGCATTCTGATATACTAATCCTAACCATGGTTTTATTTTCCCACTCTATAATGAAGCTATAAGATCACAGTCACATTAAATGTCACAGACTTTATACATTAGAAGTTCTGCACTTCAGTTTTTTTCTTTGACAGTTTCCCTGAGGGTTGGACTTCATGGCTCCACTCCTATCCCTATTGAAAATTGTCTGGCTTGATCTTGTGCATCTTGTGATGAGATCTTCTGATCTTTTCTCATACCTGCACTCACAGCTGCTATGGGATCATGTGTATAACAGGCCCCTCATACCCAGCAAATATGGTTTTGCTTCAGTCATCCATAGCTTCTAGTTCTTATTGGTATTCTGTCCCCTCTTCCATCATGACCCTTGGGCTTCAGAAGGAAGGGGTATGAAAAGGACAGCCATGACATATGGACAGTAAGTAATCTGAGGTTTGGGACTGAATACTCTTTCTACTGCAGTGATTTCTCAACTTTTCCTTCACTGGGGCATTTGACAACATTTGTACATATGCTTGGTTGCCACACTTGGCCTTGGGCATATTTACTGGCAATTAGTTGGCTGAAGCCAGAGTTTTTTCTTAATATCCCACCATGCCTAAGACTTCTCCTTACAGAAAGAAGTTACTCAGGCTACTAGGTCAGCAGGGATAATGTCAGTGGAGAAAACCCTATTCTGCAGTGAGGAGAATGTGTTTTTAACACTGTTCAAAGGGCTAAACAGGTCAATACAGAACATAAATTCACTGTATTTTCACCAGGGACTTCACAGTTCAGACTCAGGGCACGGAGGGAGTGTATTTATTATTGTAATCAAGCAAATTGCAAAGGCGTGTTAATGTAACACAAATTTCAAGGCATTCATGACAATGATTTCACAGCATGTTAGATTAGGCACACATACAAAGTAGCTCATTAAATGGAATATTACTAGTATCATTTTAAACCGGTGAGACTGAATGCTGCTTTCCTTTCTTCGCTATTGCAGTATATTTTTAGGGATCATTCATCAGATTTTTCTCTTCTCCTGCCACTAATAATGTGCAAAGTTTTTGGAACTCATACCCTACCAGCTGTGTTCTCTTCTCCCTTGGATCCTCTAGGAGTAAATTTATTGGTGTTTGACTTTCAGTCTACCCTGTTCTTAGCTGGGTGATCATTAAATGTGGAGGATTTCAGAGTCTCTTTCTCTCTAAATTCTGAATCTTTAAAATGAACTCCTTGCACTGAGATAAGAAATGGCTAGATAGTTGTAATTTCCTCAGTTATGATAAAAGATAAGTTAGATATAAAACCTTAAACTCACAAATATAAGATAGATAGGACATCTTCTTTAATATTGTAACTATAATTCTTGCTCGGTAATTGTTTTGTTATGTGTAATTTTACCATGTTAAAGTTAAAACCTTCCTTTTTAAAAAAAGAAAAAAGGGGAAGTGCTATGGATATTGCTCTATATAAATAAAACACTGATGGCCAGTGACCAGGCAGGAAGTAGGTTGTCAGGCAGGAAGTAGGTGGGACAAGGAGAGAGGAGAATTCTGGGAAGCGGAAGGCTGAGGCAGAGAGACACTGCAGCCACCGCCAGGATAAGCAGCATGTAAAGACTCTGGTAAGCCACCAGCCACGTGGCAAGGTATAGATTTATAGAAATGGGTTAATTTAAAATTTAAGATAAAAGAACAGTTAGCAAGAAGCCTGCCACGGCCATACAGTTTATAAGTGAAAAAAAAAAAAAAAAAGAAATGGCATGAAAGATTCCAACTGGGAGAAGATTCTGAAGTAGCCTGATATGGGGGATGACTACAAGGAGAAAAGATGGGAGCACCTCAGTTCTTGGTTGTGGATCAAAAAATGTGGCTCTCTCTGGATACTTGAACAACTTTTGCTTATTGGGTCGCCCTCTGCAATCTCACTTGTACAAGTGTCAGATCTTTTCTCATTCGTCTAGAGAATATGCGAGGCATCTAATGGTTGCAGAACAGCTACTGCTCTATGAACTTTTTGTCCGCCCCTGTAAATCCTATATGTGTAAGTGCCTTCAAAGCAGCCTTCCCAGCACAGTGGCATCACAGAGCAGGGAGGATGCCCTTCTCAAAGTCACAGCCATGACCTGGAAGCCGGTACCTGTCATTCCCTTGAAGTCTATAAAGGTTTTTCGTTAGAGAAGCAAGTGTCTGCAGTTGGAAGCTGGGAGTGCATATTATACCAAGTTTCCATCCAATTTCAAATCAAGGCAACAGATTCTGGCTTCTAGAAGAAGAGACAATAGTTTATTTCCAGCTTGAAAGTGGTTGAAGAGCATAAGGAACATCGAAAGCAATGTTCCTTCACTTTGAGCTTGTGTTATTTGTTGTGTGTTCTTTGCATATGGAGTGCATAGGCATAAGACAGTTAGGCAGGAAAGAGAGAAGACTAAGATTTTCATTCTAGAATTTGCTATTCCAAAGGCTTTGGCCCAGCTATGATCTCTCAAGATGGTGGGATTTATTATGCTTCCCAGAAGTAGTCATAATATTAGTATTATTTTAACCAGTGAATTGAGGCTACCGCCATCAGCCTTTCTTTTCTGACCCTGTGAAGAAAGTGTGTTCAATACGTCAAAAGTGCCAATGGTAAACCTGAGGTGTGTCCAATATGGCTGCAAGCTGAGTCAGTGTGAAAATGCGAGCCAGGAATCAATGAGTTGATAAAAGCCATGTCTGTACAATTTAGTAGATTTATAGACTTCAAGATTTCTCTCTCCCCTTTTTACCTTCCTTTCTCCTTCTCCTTCTTTCCTTCTCCTCCTACCATACTGCCCCTTTCTCCTCCTCCTCATCCTCCTCCTCCTTGGAAAAATTATCTGTACATTCCAGAAACCACAGTATTCAATCCTGTAGAGAAAGGTTATAGGGTTGAGTTTAGGGTTGCATTATAAAGACAAGTTAAAAGCTTTAATTTATATTTGAGAATAACAAGATATGAAAGGATTTTCATGAAAATCCTTTGTTCATTAGATAATGTTTGTTTAGCAAGATCAGAGTTTTTAATAAGATTAAACTGTGGGTTTCATTGAAAAGATCTAAGAAGTAAGGTCTCTGGTCCTTAAATCCTGCCGACTTAAAGAAATATTGCTAAATACTTTAAGTCCAGTTTTATTCAGCTTTGTCTGCTTTCCATTGGGTATGATAGAATTAGAATCTTAAATCTTATTCTTTCATTCTTCAGTTTCTTGTTTTAAAATGCTGGCAAGATGTCTTGCTTGGGCATGTTGTTATTTGAAGGACCCAGTGGAATTTCAATCCTGTGTTCAGTGTTTCTGGAGGGAGCCATGGTCTTCCAGCTGCTGGGGAAGCTGCAAGCATTTCAATGAAAGTGTGGCTATTCAGCTGTGCCACATCCCTTAGGGCAGAAGCTGGAGGGCTGTATCAGCACTCTGCCCAGGGAAGTTCAGAGTTTTGCCTGGATCCAGCTTCATTATAATGACACTCCCCAAAGTGTGTTGACTTAAATAAATTGGTCACTCTGGATTTAGAAGGCTGTGAGGAAAGAGTGGTAGTGATCACAAGTCATTCTTTTGTTTTGGCTATGGTGCCATGGTGATGAGGGTTATTAAAATCATCAGTAAAATTTGAATATCCAGGGTGAGTCAGAATGTGGTAGGATTAGTTTGGAAGGAAGAAAGACAACACCTGTGGAGATTGCTATAAATCAAAGATCTAAAAGAAATCAGAAGGAAAAAAAAAAGTGACAGTGGGCCCAATAATGATTGAGAACAAGCCAGGTGGAGTGTGAGTGGAGAGGTGGTAAGGTAGTGTACACATTTCCAAGGATTTTATTACTTAGAAAACACAATAAAGTGTTTATAAAGCACAAGAATATAACAGGATGGACAATGACATGGTTTTTAAAATTAAAATGCTTTGAGTTTACTTTCTTTAAGCCACTTAAAAATGAAAAAGAAGCTTGTGCTCTATAGTCCCCCCCAATTCCCACATCAGTGAAGTAGGAGTGAGGGTAGATTGTAAGGTTGTAAGAGTAAGTAATAGTAAGATGCCATGGAGTCATAGTCAGGATTAGGTGAGATAATGCCTGTGAAGCACTTAGAACAGGAATTTTTGCTCAGCACTTTCCGATGGCATTATCATCTTTGCTATTATTTCAGTGACCAGTTTACTGCCTGCCATCTGTAACTCAAATGCACCTGAGCATACTGTCCCTAGACATAATGTTGTGGACTGAACAATTCTTTAACCAAATGGGCTGGATGGATTCCTATCTTATTTGTTCATCTAATGCCTCAACTTCTCTTTAGTCTGTCTCTATATCTTTAAACAGGAAGAGAAACAGCAGAGATGTTTTTGGTTTATTGTGATGACCAGATTTGATATAAGCTTTGTAAACCATATCCATCAGACCCAGACACACGAACTGCACTAAAGGAATGTTGGAAGCTGTTCTAGAAGAATTTCTCTATAAAACTTGCATGTTTTTTAAAGAGATCAAGAAAGCAGTTGCTTTTGTTGGGCCTTTTAAAATCAAATCCTCCAGAAACAGAAGTTAATGAATATGTAGTTCATCTTGAGTAACTGAGAAATTACAGGGAAATGATAGTGGCGGTGTGTAGGAGACGCTTGGGTTGAGAGTGGTAGATGATAATGTAGCTGGCCCAGATCTGTCATTCAGTATAGATGATTAATTTGGAGTCTGTTACACACACTCTGTGTGTGTGTGTGTGTGTGTGTGTGTGTGTGTGTGTGTGTGTGTGAGAGAGAGAGAGAGAGAGAGAGAGAGAGAGAGAGAGAGAGAGAGAGAGAGAGATGGACAGAGAGACAGAGGAGAGAGATTAAATCCTGAAGAATGTCTTCTGACTGAGTGGATGAGGTTCAATAGCAAAAACTGCATTTCGTAGAGGGAGGAAAGTGGGATAAAAGTGAGTGAAGGGTGGAGAAGAGGAGGCTCCTCCTCACATTAGTAAGAGCAGTGCTGGAAAGGTGTGATTGAGGCAGAAGCAAATTTCAATGAGTTTTGATATGCAAAAGATGAGACAAATTCAATGATTAAAAAGCAAATTCCAGTGGAAAACAAAATCACCAGAAAGCGGGGCTTTCTGAAGGGTAAGAAATTAGAAGGTTACACTGGTGTAAGAGTCTGAGGAGTCCTTTGGAAGGGAGTGAGCACTGAGGAAAGGGTAGGAGAGCTTGAATGCCAGGCAGAAGTTCCTGAGGCATAGAAATGAGGGATAAAGAGTTGGAGATTTGGGTAAAGAAGCAGATTTCCTAATTTAGGATGCTATAGACAGAAGGTCATGGGAAGGATTAGTCCACTAGACAAAACTAGCTGAGGAGTTTCTAAGTGAAAAATCCTTTTCACAGTGAAGGTTAAAAGAATTTCTTATTTGATGGTGGCAGGTCTGAAGCCTTGAAAGCTAACAAAATTTTCTAAGAAATCCTAAGGCACACTGTTTAAGAGCACTGAAATTTGACACAGTGTGGGTTTTTAGAACCGTTTCTCTAGGTCTCTCTATGAGTCTGTACTTAAGGATATACATAATCATATGCTTGAAGTAGTCAAGTCTTCAGGGAAATAAAAAACACGATAGTATAGTATACTGAAGACTGTTTAGAAATTAACAAACTTACTGTTTTTGACACACTTCATCAAATAAATTTATAGTGTCAAATCCTGGCAGCCTAATGTATCCAATAGTATGTACATCAGAGACAAAATATAATCCAGGTGACATGTGCCTTAAAAAGGTCACATTGCCTAACACCAGCCCTTGCTTAAGTCTAGTTAATTAGTGGTAATTTTTGGTTAATTCAAGTGGATGGACCTTGAGGCAATACTATTTGTGGAACACAACTTGAAAATTCAGTTGCTTTCTGTATTCTGTTTTTGAATGCTTTTGAATTTACATGGTTTGCATCTGAAAACAATTTTGCAATCACTTTGGATATTATAGCATCAGATTTTAACTGACTAACTCATTCTTGAATCCATCCAGTCTTTGAGAGACATTATTTTTCTAGCTAATGCACAGAGCATCGTGTTATGACAAGAACATTGGCTAAAGATGTCAGAAGACAAACATTTTAAGTGAATGCATTCTCTTTTTGTACAAGAACTGAATAAACTATATGAAACTGGGTTTATTACTTTGGGCCAAAGGGAATGGTACCTTTTGTACTTCCCTTTCTAGGTGTTGTGAAAGGCAATTGATAGGTAAAAAGGTGCCAAAGTACCAGGAATGATGAGTCCAATATAGTCTCAGATCCTGGCTTGCCCTGGCGGTTGAGTGCCTCTGGTTATTAACTACTATGAGCTTTAGCTTTATAACTTGAAAAGTAGGAATAAAGGCTATTATTTTCTTCATATTGCTAACATATAAATCATACACAATATCAGTCACACAAAAGGATTTGCATTATCACATTATAACAAGGCTCGAAAACATTTACAGTATTAAAATTTGCTAAAGATGTTATATGTTTATAGGAATGTATGCATATTTGTATTTACCAGGGTGTAGTTTTCTTTTTCTTTTTGCATTTATCTTCCAATCTTGTGTGCACGTGTGTGTGTGTGTGTGTGTGTGTGTGTGTGTGTGTGTGTGTAATGCCCTTGGATGGCAGGAGAGGGTGTCAGACCTCTTGAAGTAGGAGTTACAGGTGGTTGTGAGCCACCCTCTGTGGGTGCTGGGAACTGAACTCAGGTCCTCTGTAAGAGCAGACAATACCAACTCCTAATTTCTAATTATTATCCAAACCTTTCCCCTCTTTATATTATCTTGCTTCAGAAAATATAATTAAATTCACACACCCAATTCAGTGATGCTCTTACCTCACGTTTATTTTTAACTCAGTGCTCTCTGTTGTTGGTGGGCTAAGCTAGGAAAAAGTATCCATTTCCACATGTGAGGAAAATTTATCTACAGAGGACCACAAAATAAGTTTATCTTCGACTCTCTACTGCTGAGTGTGAATGAAGCAAAACTTCAGGGTTAAAAAGAATAAAAAAATGGATGTGTTGACTCTTCATTTTAACACATATTTTCTGAGGGTGTGCTATGTGCCTGGTACCTACTGGAGTACAGAAATCCAAAAACTGGGTAAAATTATTCCTGTCATAATAGAGTTCAACTTCTAGAAAGAAAGAGAATAAATAATACATACAAAAAAGTAAGCTATTTCGTTTATTTGAAAGTTGTGATTGCTACAGCCCAAAGGAAAAGAATGCAGAGTAACTTGGAAGGCCATGATGCTGTGTGAAAAGCAGCCTTACTAGAGCAAGTAAGAGCAGGGATAAGAATGAGCAATGGGAACACCTGGAACAGAGCAGATCTGCCCTGGCTGAGGCCCCAAATGGGGTGTGAGCCTCAAGCATTTGAAAACCATCCAGGGGGTGAGCGTGGGCTAGGCCGAGAGACACAGAGGAGAAAAGGTTAAAAAAAAAAAATCAGGGCAGAGGTAGAATGCCCAACTTTTGGCATGTTTCTAAAGACCATCAAATCTAGTTACTTGGACTTTTATAGCGAACGGGCCTTCACAAGGAAACATGAGTCAGTGCTTCCCCAGTCTTCACTGCCTGAATCAACAGTGCCACACTGTACTCGGGCTGGGTGAGATTCCTGTGCTGTTGGCCAAGTCGGCTATCCATGCATGGCAGCACTGTTAATTTTAGAGGAAGTTATTGGTGAATTCTGTCATCTAATAATCAGGACAAAAAGACTGAGAAATGTGTTTTTGGAAGTCTAGCAACCACCTGATGTGGATTGACAGAGAGGAACTTAATGTAAGGCACTTCACGTAAGTGCTAAGAACGGGTCATTTTCACAGGAAGGGTGTAGGTATGCTTGATTGACAGGAAGAGGTGCCGGAGCTCTACCATAACTGCTGCCATCAGTGTGTGTGTGCACGCCCGTGTGCTAAGGCTATCAAACCCAAGGTATTGTGCATGCTAAGCAAGTCCTGTATGGTTTGGCTGCATTCTCAGCCTGGACTGGTTGGTTGCTTTGTCAGTGTGACAGAATTTGGGATTATCTGGGAAGGAGTGTCAGTTGAGAAACTGCCTTCACCAGGTTGGCCTGTTGATGTGGGAGGGCCCATCCTAGTTTGGATGGTGCCAACTCCAGGCAGGTGATCCTGGAGTATATAAGAAAGAAAACTGAACCATCAATGAGGAAAAAGTAAGCATTGTTCTTCTATGGCCTCTGCTCCTGTTCCTAACTCCACGTTTCTGTCTTGGGTTCCTGCCCTGACTTCCCTTCAGGATGGTTGGTGACATGGATGTGTAAGTGAAATAAACCATTTCCTGCCCAAGTTGCTTTTGGCCATGGAGTTGATTGCTGCAGTAGAGGGAAAGTTAGGACACAGCCCTGATATCTTAAATAATGGTTTTAGTCCCTGGTAGGATCTATTAGCAACAATATAGAATATATAATCTTCATTTTATTTTATTGATAAAAGTTCTCATAGTAGTTGAATAACATTGACATGCCTGGGTTGGAAAGCGCATTCCTGCTCTAATTCCATGTGTACTGCCATCCTTTCATCTGCCACTAGTTACTGTCATCCTTTTCCTTTTGTGTCTGATGTGGCCTGGTTATGGTTCCTCAGCTATTGCTTTCTCAGCCCGTGGCATGGAAAAACATTAGACCTTGATAACAAAAATCAACAAAGTTGCTTTGGAAAAAAGGAGAGTGCCTACAAAGAGCAGCTTGTGGTTTCCTGATCTATACAGGTCATGGGTACTTCTAGCAGGGGAGGTAAGAAAAGTGAATGGAGTCAGAAACATTAGAAGGCCAGAACAAACATTTTCTCATTCCACAGGAGTGGTGAAAACTTATTTTCTTTATTCCATTTCATGATATGAGAACACGTATGCTCTCAATGAAATTAACAATGAGAGAATTAAAATAAATAAAGAGAAATACTTCTACAGGTTGTGTATAATCAGCCCGTAGACTTTTCTGTTCAGGAAGGTCAGGAAGGCAGATGCTGAGGAGGAAGAGAAGGGAGGAAACTCTGGTTAGTTTTATGATAATCATAACATTATAATTATGCCCTCAGTTAAGAATAATGAGTCTGAAGCTTTGGGATATAAAATGATCTCTCCTCAGAGGACAGGAAAGAATTCTCCTACTCTTACCCCTAACAAACTGAATGGCACCAACGACTTGGCCAATTGCACTAAGGTAATGTTCTCCCAGGGGGCAACTCTTATTAACATAGGAAATCATTCTGAACAGACCAGTGGCTAGCTTTATCTGGAGCACACTGTATCTCTGGGGTATTAAAATTAGCCTTGAATCTCAGAAAAAAAAAAAAAAACAAAAACGAATTTTTTAGTTGAGGGAATAAGCTCCCCACTGAAGAATGTGGTCCAATTTTGCTTTTGACCCAGTATATGAATTGCTCTTAACATAATGTTCATGTAACTGACTTAGTCTCATACAAAGGGTGGAAATGGATGCAGGGAGGGTTCCAAGGGAGCACATGAGCTCATCCTTGTCTTTAGGAATGGTGATGAACATGCTCCTGCCTTTTTGCCAAACTACTTTTTACCTTCAAACCAGCTGCCTCTGGCTTCTAACTTTATTTTGGTATGAGGGATTCTGCTTTAGTACTTATAACCCAGATCTTAGCAAGGCTCTAGGTCCTTAATAGTCCCTAGGGCTCCCAAATTAGTTTTGAGCTGGCCGCCAAGTGGGGAATGCCTAGGAGGGCAAAGCTCATCAGTAGTCACTTTAAATAAACTCATAAGAGCACAGGGCAATGACAGGAATGCCCCCATTATCTCCCCTCGCAAGACTACTTAAGTGTATATGTAGCCCAGGTCAGAAAGTCAGGATAGCTGGCTTTTCATCATAACATGGCTTCTAACTACGGATGCCCTGGCCTCAATTATTCACTGCCTTTCTAGATGTATCCACTTCAAACATTTTACTTCATCTGCTTTCATTGTCAGAGCTATTGATTCTCCATGTTTCAGCTGTTTAACAAGCAAAGGACTTTTACACCCACATCTCAGCCTGAAGAAGGTTGATGAGGTCTTAGCTGCCACCGTCTAGATGTGACGACACTTGGGGATCCTGGATGCTGCTTGCATCTGATTCTCATGCCCCCGAGTCCTTCAAGTCCAGGTTTCTCATTTGGCAAAAGAAAACAATGATGCTATATCTCTTGGATTGTTGTAGAAAATCAAGATAGAAGGTATATTTGGATGATTTACCTAGCAGTCAGCACATTGTAGATGCTCACGAAATGTTGATGTTTCTTCCCTCTTTGTGTGTGTGAGTGCAACATGTGCCCTGGGGACAGCAGAAGGAGCAAGGCCATGGTGAGTGAAGCTCATGCCTGCACTCCAGTTTCCCGTGAGCTGAATGTTTCCTAAAGATGAGGCAACTGTTCGGTTTGATTGTTTGTTTTATTTCCAGAGACATGACTAAAAGCTTCTTGAGGGCAAGCATTCTGTCTCCTTTCATTGTTTACTATCATTGTATCCCCCACATTTGGTATTCTATCAAATAATGGTAAATGTCCAACTAACAGCCTTCAGTCTGTGCTTAAATGTCAGAACTCCACCAGGAGATCAATTAACATTACTCCCTATATTTTCTCCCAGTCCCCCACCCTGCTGCTCAGAGTTTTAAAAACACTGCAGTGACACACTCAATCCCAGGTGATTTTTGATTTCCTACTTCTACACCACCTTTCATTCAAATTTGAAGACAGGACTTTGAAGTTTCCCTGTGGGCAAATCTTATTGCGCGCTGTGCTGCTTATCACATTTCACACATACACGGCTAAGTATAACTAAAAGTTTGCTTAATAAAGTATTCTTTTTCATGTAGAGAGTCTCCATGTTGTATTTGTAGTCAGACTGGTCTCTGTAGACATATTTTGAATACTTGTCCTAAAGGTTCAGACCCCACTTGGTTTCATAGTTTATCAAAAACTTCCATCAGAAATAAGAATTTTTTTCTGCATGGATGTGATGGATGTAAATGCATATGTGTGTGCATGTTCAGATATGTGTGTGAGTACATACATGTACATGTGTGCACTTGCATGTAGGGGACCAAGGCTGACACTCAGAGGCTTCCTCAACTTGCTCTGGATCTTATTCACTGAGGCTGGTTCTCTCCATTGAACTCTAAGCTCAACAGTATAGTAAGTTTAGCTAGACAGCTTACCTGAGAGATCCCCTTTCTCTGCCTTCTGAAATTACAGATGGGCGGCCCTGATCACCTGGCTTTTATGTGGGTTCTAGGGATCTGAGATACAGCAACAACGTATCTCAGCCACCCAGGTAGGCTTTGTTGCTCAAAATTGAATTCTTCATGGTCTTCTGCTTTCATGAATCTTGTTTAGTGATGAGGCCTCAGCCCCAGGAGTCCCTGAAATGAAGGATGCAGTAGAAAAACATACCTAGAATCTTGTATCCTGAGATTCTGTTTGTAAAAATTGGGACCACTGATTTGTTTAACTGCCTTGCCAGTGTCTGGTTGACCTCATTGTGTTCCCCATCCATTCTCTCTTAACTCCCATTTCTCATCGTTTGAAACTCAGGTGACTGCTTTTCCTTTCAGTCCAACCCATCCTATATGTCTCCTGGTCCTCAGTGTATTCATTTTTATATAGTTTCCCTGTATTAGGTAAATGTCAAGATGTATATCTTTGCTTCTATAATAAGGAAGTTGAAGTGAATTGTAGCCTGTCAACCCTCAAATATCACAAAGAGTAGGAAGAAATTAAATTGGAATTCATACCTCAGATGTGTTTCTGTTTATCAGACCAACGCACTTCCCTTGGCAAGATCCTCCCTGGCTCAGCCTTCTACAGCTGAGCCCAGGCACACAGCATTCAGTGCCCTCTTGCTTTCTAACTCTCTATGGGTTTTTAAAGAGCAGCAGAGCCAGCCCATTAGCTCAACTTGCCCATCTGTGAAGTTGAAAGGCCATTGTGACTCCTTCCAAGAAACAAATCTGTTTCTTTCACTTCCAAAAGTGGAAGATCAGTCTACTAAAAAATAAAAATAAATAAATAAATAAATGAGCAAGTGTAGCCAGTCATATTCATGTGTCACCTACTTTAAAACTGTCAGTGCCTAAATATAAGAACTCATAAAAGATTTTAGCATGTGGACCCCAGGCTTATGGACACATCTACCTCTAATTACGTCAGTAACTATTTTGTGTGTACCACACTTAGGACATTTCTTCTGTATAACTTCTGTATAACGGCACATAGAAAGTGGCTTTCTATCATGCTTTGTCAGAGAACCTTGTCCCCAGACATTAGATGAAACAGATGTTGGGATGATGTCTACAAAGGAAATTTGTGCTTATTGAAGGAAAAGTTCTAGACCATGTGTCTGAGAACCCACACGTATCCTGAGGTCAGGCTAGATGTCATGAAGACAAAGAGTCCCCCATGTTCTCTGTCCCTTTTCTTGAAGCAGGATGCAGTGAGTACAGTCAGAGAAAAAGATTCACCTGCATTTAGCAGATGGGTATGCTACTTCTATCCAGGAAGGCTAGGCTAGGATGCATATGAACCTGCATAGCTCAGTACCCCCAAAGAGCAAAGGTTTACTTCCCATGTGTACTTTTGATCAGTGTGTGCTTGGCAGGGACTCAGGCTGAGGGATTCAATTCTGTTTTATACTTAAGCTGGTCACTATCTCAGAGACAGACTCAGAGCTCAGAACAGACATTGGCAAACACTTAATGCCAAGCATCACAAGCTAAATACTTCAATGTTTTAGACCACATGGTTTTCTTTGAAATCATTCAATTCTGCTGTTAAGGTACAAAGCAGCCATAGAGAAGACATCAGCAAATGAGCGTGGCTATGTTCAGAGAAATGTCCCTTTTAACATTAGTCAATGAGCCAGATTTGGCCTGTAGCCTGTGGTTTGCAACTCCTTCAATTAAATTATATGGCCCCAAAGGAACCTTCACTCTCTCTGCTCTATGGTTAAGGACTAATTAATGACTCTGCCCACCCTTAAGAAAAGATGTCCTAGCCTCCTACTTCCTGAAGTATGAGTGGGCTCATATGTGTTCTCACAGGTGCCCAGAAAATACTGAAACAGCTTGAGCATGGCTTTTTTTTTTTTCCTCACGATGCTTGGTTGTGAGGATCCTGGTCTTGTAAAGTTTCTCCGTCACCTTATGTTTTTCCCTTTAACTGAGAAAAACAGACTTTACAAGGTGACAGTGTGCATTTGTTAATTAAAAGGCAGAAGCCATGCTGGTCCATCAAAGGAGGTGCCAGTCAGCCCTGTGTTTATTCAGTGTTGGTGGCCCTCTGGCTGAAGGATCTGGAGTCATTCATAAATCTCACATGTAAGAACCCTAAGGTGAGTCAGCAAAGCTGTTCAGTAGCAGATCCTGGGAAAGGATTTTAACATAGCCACTGGGGCTTTTGTCAGATGACATTCTACAACAGATTGCCTCTGGCCAAAGCCATTTTCTTACAGACTAAGTCCTGAGAAGTTTCCTAGCTGCAGGGTTCGGTCTGTGCATGGGGGGCAGTGATAAGCTGGGCTTTCAGTTGAGTAGATCATAAATGGGGTGTGTGTGTGCTTAAGCCCTCTTCACTAGAAGGGTGCCAGTTGCATCCCCAGCCACAACCAGCCTATTTCGAAGGCGTATTTGTTTTGTCTCCTTCATCTTTATAATTTTATGAAGCCCTAGGTTTCATTACTTTCTGTTAGCACTTTCCAAGTTTTTTTGGCATTGCTTTAAGAAGAAAACTTTAATAGTCCATTTATTTTTATGCAGTTCAATGCATTACTATTTCTGACATTTCTCCAGTTTGACTAGACGTGAAGAAATCATAAATGAGTCGATGTGTTGGGTGGTTAAAAATGAAGACACTAAAACCTATCGTTCAGGTAGTAGGAACTCGGTAAATGGAAATATCTGCTTGCACTGATCTTTATCTATACCTGCTAACTGAAAATACATACCTCTTGCATTTACTTATGGTGTGTATGTAGGGGGAATGCATATATGCATGTGCCACAGTGTCCATGTGGAGTTCAGAAGACAATCTGAAACTCCTATGATATAGTTCCTGGGATCAAACTTGGGTCATTAGGCTTAGCAGCAAGCATGCCAGAGCTCTAACCCTGAGTTTTCTGTTAGTCCTTTACCACTGAGCAACATTTCTAGCCTTTGGATTTTTGGGACAGAATCTTGCTATGTAGCCAAGGCTGACCTTGAACCCATGCTGGTTTCAAACTCCCAATCTTCCTCCTAGTTCTGTTTCCTGAGTACTTAGGTTACAGGTGCATCCCACAACATCCAGCTTGATCTGTGACTTTTATGTTCACCATTAGGGGAATTCAATAGACAATGATTAATTCACCACTACAAAATACCACTATAAACAGAATAAAAATTATGTAAAAAAAACAGTTTTGGGGTCTATGTGGTATTCATATTGTATGTAAATTGTCATTGAAATTAATAGCCATTGGCTTGAATAAAGTAATTATTATGATTTTCTCCTCAAATTTTCTACTTTATTTCCAAGACATTTCTGCCAGTATTAAGCTATCAGAGAAAAGGGTGGTAAGGAGACTGATTTTCAGGTCTCTCTGTTTAGCCTAACAGAAACAGATAATACGTGTCAGTTAAGTTTCTGAACTTTAAAAAACACATTTAATTGTTACAGTCACAGTATGAGCTCTATATCTGCCATGGTTTAGCGTGGTCTGTTCTGTCAATGCTCATTTTGCTATTTAACTTCCAGTGTAATGGTATGGGGGGCGTGGATAAGCGTTGCTTGGTCATGAGAGAACTCTACCCACATAAAGGGATTCATGGTCCTAAAACAGTGGGTCAGTTATCATGAACATGTATGGTCCCTACCTGTCCCCTCTTTGTGTGAGCCTGATGGTCCTTCCTCCTTTTCACTTAGGACCCAGCACATCCTAAGAGCAAGCCTGTGTGGCTGTGCAGTCTTGCCTAGAACATGGTGGGCTAAAAAAATCTTTTCTTTATAAAGCACCCAGTTTGAGATCGTGTTATACATAACCCACAGCAACGAAAACCAGACTAAGATTGCACCATACCATTAAGGTTCCCAGTTAAAAAGGAGGAAACAGGTATCCACAGAGGGGAATTTATTTGAGTGTGCTCACAGAGAATGTAAATACCTGAGGCAGGGCTTGAAACCAGGAACTTGCTACACATCATATAACTAGGGGTAGAGTGTAATCATTGTGCTGTGCCACTCCTCCCAAGGTGGAGATACCCTCCAGGCCGGTGCAGATATGTAAGGCCTTGTAGATGACTAGTCCATAGCACTGAAAAGCTGAGCTATTGCTACGTGTGTTGAAATGGACTCAAATTCATCAAGGAGAAAAAAAACTCATTTTCCTATGACTATGACAACGCAGGGAATATCCTGGCATCCTTAGCAACTATTGGGTGTGAGTGTCACGTGTTTGTTCTTGAGCAAAGACATAATAAGGGAAGGAAGGATGGAAACACTCATCGGCGTTGGTTTACTATCCTCAGGTGACAAGTGAGTTTGTCTTGGTAGCCACCTCTCATCCTTTTCATTCCCACCATCATGTGTGGCTTCGCCTCCATAGCTGGCTTAGCAACCTTTTGCTGTAGCTAAGACCCCATACCTGACAGTCTGGATCCGCACCTAAGATTAACACGTACCAGCCAAAGGCTTTGTAGTCCCTGCCTGCATTTTGATGTCAGAGTAAGAGGGGGGAATTTATCTCCTGTGAGTCACAGGCACCGAGACGCTGGGAAAGTTTCTCTAGTTTCTCTCTAGCGGGGCGAGTGGGCAAAACTAGTCCCAGTGGATTCCAAGTTAATTTGACTAATTCTTTCACCACTTGTCAAATGAAAGTACTTTTGTTTAGGTAACAAAACAAGCTGTTTCCTCTGCCATGTCTCCAGTGGGTAGTATAGCCACTTCTGGCGAACACACATTACTGCTAACTGTTATGATGTTTGCTGTCAAATTCATTTATTTATACAACTGTTGTAAAAAGCCCGAGGCCCATAAGCAGCCATGAAAGATTTCAGAGTCATGGTGTGGGGTCAGAAGAGGGGGAAAAAAGTCTCCACTGGTTATGAGAAAGGAACTGACACAGGAAATGGTCACATATGGCGCAGATTTATTGTGTCCGGGCCTTCCCATTCAAATCTCATTATAGCCACTGCTCTGAGCAGGCCACAGCACTGTCCCATTCATTTCAGTTTTGGCATTCCAGCAGAATTACTGTGGCTGCTTCAAAAAAAGGCGCTGGAGAGGTGGTAATTTTATCATTCTGAGGAAAGAGTGTGCCAGGAATTGCACTTGTAAAGAATGATGTCGCTCGTCCTTCTCTTTTAGCTATGAACACTGCTTTGTTGAAAGCTAGCAGACAAGGCTCAGCAGCAAAAGAGAAGAGGAGACGAGGAGAGGGCTGGGATGAGGTGGGGAGTGGGGACAAAGGGAATGAATGGAGTTTGGATGACATTGGAAATCATCCTGGATTTTTAGGGCAGGTTGTTTTCTTCAATGGTGGAAAAACAAAAAAGCAAAAAAACAAAAAATGTTCTGTTTGAACTCACATGCACACACATTTCAATGCATGTGTGAGCATTTCTCTCACCTACATTTTCTAGAAATATACATTATTAGGTCAGTGTTTTAATGATTGTAACTTGTCTCCTTCAACTCTGTAGGTGGGGATGAATCATTTCAACACTTACCCCGAGGTAAATATGATTTTGAGCTGAGGGAAGAACCAAAAGAGGGCTGTGAAGTTGTTTTCAGGAGGATTCTTTGGCAGTTATGGAGAACGTAGGAGCATGTAGTTCTTGACAGGTACTCATTTAGGACCCTGAACATAGATTATCTCACTTTCGGGTACACATCAGCCCATGGGTTGTGTGGGGCTCTTAATCCCTCTACACATGAGAAAACCGAGTCAGCAGGAGGATGAGGAGCCTATCCAGGGCTTCAAAGTGCAGGAGGCAGGATGCAATCAGTGCTAAACCTGATCTCTCAGTGAGCTGACTTCCTGAGCCTGCATTTGCCTGGAATGTTTTCAATGTAGTATTCAAATAATAGATTTCATAATTGGGACCATATCCATTGATGTTTGTAGGTGAAATTTTATTCCCATAATCCTCCGACAAAAATACCGAGCCGCTTACTATTTCAAGAGGTGTATAACTAATGAAATTTCAACACAGTAAGAGAATATAAATAGTCCCTGGGTTCTGTTTGAATGCTCTCCTATCAATAAAGGTAGAGAAAACATTAAAAATGGCTGGTTCAGAAGAAAGAGCTGTTGGATCCACTTGTTACCCTCCTCCCTGCCACCTCACCCCATTGCTGTCATCCCATCATTTATCCTACCTGTTATCATTCATTGTTTTTTCTCAAAATCATACAGTTATTAAAGATAAAAAATGACTGTGAAACACTCACCAAGATAACGCGAGAGAGACCGAAGTTCTGCTAAGCAAGCTTGCTTTGTGTGTTTACAGGCTTCTTGGAGTTTTCTGTTTCTCCTCCACCACCTTGGGAAGGTGTCCCCACTGAGCATCAGGACCAGTCTGAGGACACTGGTGAAACCGCTCATGAGTGTGTAGGAGATGCTGGGATTGGTAGCTCTGGATAGCCACAACCCTTTCGCACCCACAACACTGCATTCTCCTCACGGAGCAGCTTTCCTGCCGTGGTTGTCTTCACTTTAGGGTTGTCTTCAGATCTGCACATCTCATGTCCCACAACCATGAAACCCACAACACCACACCTTGTAGAATGGCTTTTTTTTGTTGTTGTTGTTGTTGCAAATGATGTCTAAGGTAGTCACTTTTGCTCCCAAGTGACACTCTCTAGCTAATTATAAAAGCCAATGCAAAAATGAACTATTTTTGACATTCCAGGGCTAAGCATTGAATATATGATATGCTTTTTCAATTCAATGACAACATTTCTCAAATTTTTTACACTGATAAATATTTTGAATTTATAATTACCACCATTACCTATAGATTACTTATTAATATTGTGATATGCATCAATATCTGAACAAATATATGTGTTTGCCTTATAATAACTATAAATGGCATAGTATGGCCATTCAGCAGGACTTAAAGACCTCAAGTTCTAGACTTCAATTTAGCATAGTTACATTTTGTTTACATATCAAATATATTACATGGAAGAACACTCTCAACCTGTCTTTACCAAATAATCCCAACACATATTCATTACTTTCAAAGTTTTAAAAAAGCCTTTTTAGTTAGCATTTCTCCATCTTTGAAACAAAAGACTGTTCTGTTAGTTGTATCTGAAATAAACAAAACATATTTGTTTTAACAATCTCTTTGAATATCTGTATTTCTTTCTTTGGGCATCGAGAAGCACAGCTTTGAGATTTGAGTGTCGCTCCTCATAGCTCAAGGATTAGCAACAACCATAAACGGGGAGACACTCAACCTGTCCTCGCTTATTTGATCTGTGCCCATTTGTATTTGTTAAATTGGGAATAATGAGGTATAAATATTGTTTGACAGAAGAAAATTGTAAATTATTTATTCTCAGTTCTTGAAAACAAGTGAGTGATTATTTATTTTGTTTATGTCAAGATCTCCTGTAGTTTGCGGTACTTTGTGAAATATATCACAGGACTGCTAAAAAATATTGTTGAGGGAAATGGTGGCATTAACCTCGAGGAAAAAATCATTAATGTTGATGTATTTCATTCTATTTTAAACATATAAATTTTTCTCTTTTGTTGAAAATGGGAAGATGGAAGGATTCTGTGTGCCTTTGAGTCAAAGCATTTATTTTAGAAATACTTTTTTTCCTTTCCTTCTGATCCATTTTTCTAAATAAAAGATAGAAGTCATTTCTTATTTTTTTTCTTTTCTGTTAATTTTTTTTCTCTAGCAAAGATGACCCCTTTGGCATATTTTCTTTTCAAACGTGAAATGAGGTGGAAAATCCTCATTTCACGACAGGAAGGACAAATATTGACACAAAGTTAATATTTGTTAGAACCCTGGAAGCAACCTGAGTACGTACACACACACACACACACACACACACACACACACACACACACACACACACCACACAGTTATTTCTCCTTCTAAACCAGACACAATTAGCTTTCCCCTTTCTTGGGGTTAGGTCTATGGCTTCTAGTCTGAGGAAAGTAGGAGAGAGTGTGTTTCATGTCCAGGATATTTTAGGAAGGTGAAAGACACACAAAGCAAGTGCTCATGTGCACATGTGCATACACAAATGCAACCTGCTTAATCAAATTTCCCGCACTGAAAGCAGAGCTTCTGGAGTTTGTCACTGTTCTTGTCTCCCTGAACGCAATAGCATATGCCAAGCCAATGCTCACTGGTCACTCAGCATTCATTATGACCTGTCCACTCTTGCCTTTTTGAGAGGAATGCCCTGGGGTGACTGGGTGGCTGCCCTGACAGGCTGTATCACTTATCTATTCACATTGATTATCAAAGTCAGCTGTGGCCAGGCCTTGCTTTCTCTCCTTCTTCTCTCAGCCCCTCTTACAAGCACCCCTGCCTGGATTTTCATGAGGAAATAATCAGATTAGGCCTTTCACGGTGAGTTCATATGGAGTTCTCTTTCTCCCGTGTGCTACTAACTGAATAAACGTGTTTAGTGGTAAATTGTAAATGACATTATGATTACCAAAGCCAGCATGGGTTTCATTTAAAAGTGATCAGAATTGCAGACCACAAAAATTGTGACTGGCAGATGAGGCCATTTGGTGAAGTGGGAAAGGAAAAGACAAAAACAAGTGAGAAAGATAATCATTACTCAAAACTAACCTTCTCCAATTGAGAAAAGCAGGAGAGGAAAACATCAATAGGCGGGAACAATGGAAGGCTATTCAGACATGAGTCTAGACTGTGACCATGGGGTCTTACCATCAGCACTGCGGGTTGAACCAGGAGGTCTGTTTGTTGTCTGTAGCTTTTTCTTAAGCACTGACCATGTATTCTCGGCTATAATTAAGAGCCATGCCTGGTTGGCAGCTCTTCAGCCCTACTATGTTGTGTGTTGGTGCTTGAAAACTTATTATTATTGCTGTTGTTGTTATTAATTTTGCCTCTTGACAAACTGAAAACACGAGCATTGATTAACTGTACAGATGTCACAGAAAAACGAATGACAGGATATTAACAAAACAACCCATCTCCTAGCCACGGCTGAATTCCAAAGATATTAAGATAGAATTTGTAATTTAGAAAAAGCAAGAGTTCACATTTGGCTACAAGGGTGGATCTTTAATATGACTTACTGGTAAGATTTGGGTAATTATCTTTGTTAAGACTGTGGTGATAATTTTCTTCTCCTGGCATACCATGATAAAATATTGATTTGAAGGGGCAAATAATAACACACAAAAGCACAAGAGATTTTGCTAAACATGTAATTTGACAACCATCAGGAATCTTCCCACCCATATGTGCCCATTAAGAAACTGTGCAGGGAAAGCTTCCAAAGTGTTGGCCCTTCTCACTGTGGTGGTGTATACCGTGCCAGAACTTTATATCCAAATACTGTTTCCTGGATGTTTTCCTCTAGATGTAATTTTATTTTACCAGGCACAAAATAAAAACTAGAAGTTTAGAAGTTCTAGTTGCTCCTCCTCCTCCTCTCCCTCTTCCTCCTCCTCCTTCTCCTTCTCCTTCCCTTCCTCACTTCTAAATAATGTTGCTGAGTCAATATGACTGTGATTCAATTTTTTATCTAAGAAGTAGAAGTAATTAAACTTATCAAGGGAGACAGAGATTAAAGAAGAAAGGCAAGGAAAAAGGGAGGAAAGAAGGAAGGAAGAGGGAGAGGGAAGGTCTTTTAGCCTTATAGTACAAAGGCTTCTTTAAGGTGAAATCAACTTCTTGGCCATTGAAATCCTTATCTTACTGTGCCCTCTTCCTGATGCCATTCCTAAAAGTCTTTGGGCATCTTGTCAGATATTTCTGTATCTAAAGCTTTCCTCAGCCATCATGTTATGATGCCTTATAAAAGCATAAATTGACCAGTTGGCTACCACTAAAATCCATTGAATAAGTCAGAGAACTTTTTTGACCAAAACGATGTGAACCTCAAATGCTTGTGGTTTTCATACAGCTTTTAGTGTAAGACTATAGTGTGTTTTGATAAATATCTATTCTGGCCACAATGAAAAACCAGCACCACCATCTCCAATGCAATGCATTTCTTTCCTGAGATGCTCTGGAGCTCTGTAACTAATTATTTCCTGTGTCCAAAGTTTGTTCCTGGAAGTATATGAAATCTTGAAGTTGGAGCCAGACAATCATTAACTCCAAGGAGCATATTTTGCCCCCTTTACTCCACTAGGCCTCTGTCGTGTTATGAAGAAATCAGTTTCTTTATGTCACACCAAGCTGGGTTTCCTTCCCTGATCTATGCTGTTCCCATACTGTGTGTAATATCCCTCTGGGTAACCACTACTCCTCGGAGACTGACAGCATCTGGTTTGCTCATTGGTCTTACTAGTGTGCATGGCTTATTGTCACGCAGTAGACAATGTTCTTCCCTCCTAGGAGGTCATAGAAATTGGCCCACTGTTTTGTCTCCATCCTAACATGTTTACCAACGAGTGTGATTCTTATCAAAGTAGGTAATTTAGCCCCAAACCTTGACAGGTGTGGGAATAAACAAAGAACACCCAAAAGACAACAAGCAAAGGCCAGTCATTCTGAACTTGGTACAAAGAGGTTATCTAATACCTTTTGTATTTGACACAGACTTAAAGGCTGACAGTAGGGTGGAAGGGTTTGTAGTGAAAGTTAGGGAAGGATCAGTGAGAATTAGCGGCATGATGGCACTTCACTAAAGACTCTCTGAAATAAGCCAAACCCAAACAAAATGAACTCAAACACAAAAGTGAAGCCAATTGGTTAGGGATACATATTCTATTTATTTATTTATTTATTTATTTATTTATTTATTTATTTATTTATTTATTTATTTATTTATTCATTCATTCATTCATTCATTTCCTAATTGCTCTACATTGGAAGTTGAGGGGAAAAAAGAATACTTATAAGAATTGGGGAAATTTAAGGAAATGGGCACCTATTAATAAAGAACTGCTGAATGATTAGAGGTTTTTTTTTTTTTTTTTTTTTTTTTTTTCCTATGTCTTGTCAGTGCAGATAGAAATGTAGCTACCTGGGCTGGCCACTGCAGATTGTGGGAATGTGGCTTAGCTCTCTATACTATCTGGCTATTGTGTTCTATATCCAGGCCTTTATGTAGGTCATCTTTAAGTACTCTCTTGAAATCTAATTGACCAAGAAAAGACCTTCAGTTAAAAAAAAAAAAGAAATTATGTAATCAGGTATGCTTTCCTCCCCAATGCACTTAACTACACAACCACACAATTATAGTACTGAAAATTTCATCACTACTAACCTTCCAAATCAAGAACTACAGGGTTCCTATAACCCATGCCATCCCAGACCACTCAATCAAAAGTTCTTTCCTTGTGACACCAAACCCACTGTGCCATTTTACTTCCCTTCTTAAGTAGCTAAATGATCTATGCTTCTGTTTAGTTATTTGTCAATATTTTATCACTGGTTACCAACCTTCTCTTTTCTCCTAGTCAAGCATAAACCCAGCATTGCACAAACCCATTCACCTTGTTTGTTCATACCTTCTTACTAGGCCTTTCCAAGGCATTTTTCACAATACACACAGACTTTCTGTGAAGACCATTTTCAGGGCTTTTGTTGACACGAATCTCCCATGTGTCACTACAGGAGCTCTGTAGCAGTGTGATTACATGGATTATGTTTTTATAAAATATTTAAAACTATGGCATTTTAATTGAGGCTAGTAAAGATGTTGTTCTTTCTGTTCTAAATTCCCCGTTTACCTTGGAATATCTGTGGTATTGCGTGACAATGGACTGGCCACTGCTTGGGATCTAAGAAATGGGAAGCACAATAGGATATACTTTAGATCTGGGGTTAATAGGAGAGGGTAGTTTGCCAAACACTTCTATATAAAATTACTCCTCTATAGTAACATTGGCTTACCCAGTGCTATAGCACACAGGGGCCAGAACCCAGGCTACTCTGTGATATGGACTGGTCCCGATTTACAAGGAGAAAGTGAAAGGTAGAAGAGATATGGATTTTGAAGTGATCCTGCCATGAATACTGGTTTGCCAAACTGTATCCAATATCACAGCTTCTCTATAAGTAAAAATTTTAAAGAAAAGACCACTTTTAACAATTATTATAAATATTTATATGTACCAGAAATGAAAAGTAGAGATGAATGAATCTCTTCTAAACAAGTAACACTAGAAAACAAATACCAATCCTCCCAGCTGAAGGAAAAGAGGTATTTTCTTTCTAAGTCCTTCGTGGGAAATATGAAAATCTGTATCATACAAAGAAAGAAGATAAAAGTATGTAATGAAATGTAGGAAAATTGATGAAGCAGGATTAAATAAGCTAATGAATTATTACTTTTTTGATTTTATAATTTTATGTTATTTATAATAGCAATTCAATTTGCATTAGTTTTTGTTTGTTTATAAAGGAATGGGTTTCTGTGAGACATTTGCACATATATGTATTAATACAGTTTGTCCTTATTTTCCCTTCCTGCTGCCTGCCTTTACCTCCTCTACTCCTGCCCCTGGTTCTCCTTCTCATGACAACTACTTCTGACTTCTGTTGACATGATATTTGTATTGTGTTATTTTTTCACTTGTTCCCCTCAGACCTTAATGAGGATTATTGAGAACTTACAATTTAGTTGTGATTTCTCTCATTTTGATTAATATTCAGCCAGTGGGAAGAAGGCAAATATGAATGAAGTACAATGGTACATGTGTATGAAAATCATAATAAAGCCCATTGAAACTCTTCATGGTGCTGAAAGGTATGCTGTATGCTACTGGAGGAAAAAGTGATCATCAGTATTACCCAGCTACCAACCCTGTGTTCTTCTACAACAGTGACTGTCCTGTAAGACATACTGGTGCAATACTGGTATAAACATTATGAGAGTAACCAAACACCTTCTCTTTTTTCTAAATTAGATTTAAGGCCAACTCCATGAGATGGAATCCATATTTGATACTGCTGAAGCGGCCAGGTGCCTGAGAATAGATAGGCATTGGCCCCAGGTGAAAACATCCTACTATTCTGCTAGAGGAACATAGTTGTAAAATGACTTCTAATGACATACTGTTATACCCACAGATCAGTGCTTCACTCAACACTCATCAGAGAAGTTTCTTTTTTCAGTTTAAGGGAATTAACACAGAGACCTATAGCTGAACACTGTGCAGAGTGAGAGACTTTGGAGTACTCACTTTAGTCAGTTCTTACTAAACCCCTCCCCTAGAGGCTTGGGGATTTATGAAGAAGAAAAAGCAGAAAGAATCTAAGAGGCAGATGTGATTGACTCTAAGGAAACTGTATCTCCCAGACACAACTGGATGGATACACATATGACCTCACAGAGACTGTGACAGCACACACAGAATCTGCACAGTTCCAAACCAGACAAACTCCCAGCACTGAGAAGGGGAGCCAGGCATAAAGTTCCAGCCCTAACCAAGGAGCTGTTAGCAATTGATGCTTTCTGGGAAAAGGAAATTCAGTTTTCTCTAATGGAGTGTCACTAGGTACATCAACCACACACCAGAGCAGGCCCCATGAACAGGAGCAGTTGACCAGCACAAAATGAATTCTATGTTCCTTTTGCAGGCTTTTTGTCTTTGTTTTGATTTTTAATTTTGAAAGAGAAAAATGGAGTTGGTGGGCATGGAGGTGAGGAACACCTGGTAGGACTTCAGGGGCCAGAAGAATATAATCAAAATATATTGTATAAAACAATTTTTAAATAAAAACTAATCTTAAAAAAGATTTAATGATTAAAATAATTGTGGCTTTTTAATATAGAGGCACAATATGTATGTCTCCATAATTTACATTTTTCATTAGAATGTCTCTTGAATTTTACTATACAATCTTCATTAAACATACTTTTTTTCAGTATCAAAAAAGAAAATCAATGAATAAAGAAAAGAACAAATTACATTAAAATAAATAATATTCCTAATTTAGAATTAATAATTTTGAACCTTTTTTTTTTTTTTTTTTTTTTTTTTTAGAGTGGTTCACTCAGGTAAGCACTAAAGTCTGAATGGATTGTTTACTCCTGTGGTTTATGCTCTTTTTCTCAATCTAAGAGCATTTGCATCTCACCTCTGGCCCCTAAGCCCATCCCTCATTCCCATCCTCCTCAAAGATGAGAATGCCTTCAACCTTCTGCTACCTCTGCCATGCACACCATCTTCCTTCCAGTTTTAGAGGTAGAGTCTTTCAAATTTTCCACTCTCACCTGGTCCACAGGGCTCCATATTCTTCCTTAAATTCTCAGGAAGTTTGCTCTAAGTAATTGACTTCATCTAACTCCATTTGAATTTTTATATTATTTTCTATTATATGGCAAACTTTTACTTGGGTCTTGACACAATCTGTGGTGATATTGTGTTCCCCAAAGTATTGTGCACCCTAATAAACTTATCTAGGGCCAGAGAACAGAACAGCCACTACATATAGAGGCCAGAAAATGGTGGCACACATACCTTTAATCCTAGTATTCCAAAGGCAGAGATCTGTCTGGATCTCTGTGAGTTCAAAGCCACGCTGGAATCAGCCAGGCATGGTAACACATGCCTTTAATCACAGGAAGTGATGGAAGAAAGCAGAAAGGTGTATAAGGTATGAGGACCAGGAACTAGAGTCTGTTAAGCTTTTAGGTTTTTAGCAGCAGTTCAGCTGAGATTCATTCTGGATGAGGACTCAGAGGCGTCCAGTCTGAGGAAACAGGATCAGCCGAGGAATTGGCAAATTGAGGTGGCTGTGGCTTGTTCTGTTTCTCTGATCTTACAGCATTCACCCCAATAACTGGTTTATTTTTTTTATTAATAAGACCTTTTAAGATTGATGCTACAACAATCATGTTTCTCTTTCATCCTGGTGCACCATAAGAAGCTGCCGGTAACCTGAGCAGGAGTTGACTTCTTTCTGATGTTTTATCTTGAGTTGCAGACTGGTTTGCCTCAATAACATTACTTAAATTTTATTTTTCTATTAATTTTTGGATACAAGGTCTCATAGCCCTGGCTGCATTGAAAATTAGGAATTACTTTTCATCCCACAGAATCATTTCCTTTGTGTAGAATATTGTTAATATTCAGGATTTCTGTTGTATGTGAACCTGTACTATTAGAGATGACTGTAATGGCTTGGTAGGATTGTTTTTCTGTCTATTTTAACTTATCTTAGAAGAGAAATATTTTTCAGTTAGCCATGATGATATGTCCATTATATAATGACACTGCCCAGTGGATAAAGGCTAATCCTGTGCTGCTTTATGCCTTTTATGGAAAGACTGAGAAAGTAACATCCTAGGTGACTACCATACTGACAAGGAAATTTTGGCTTTGACTAATGTGAGTTTCTCAGTTGTTGAAATGCTATATTTTTCATAAGCTCTGGAAACCTTGAAATAATTTGATTGTTATTTTGGCAAATCTTGGAAATATGAAAGTCTCTTTAGCAAAAAGATATACCTGGGAAAATATTGTTTGTGTGGATGTACACATGTTTATATGTCTATATATGTGTATGCATGTATGGATGTGCATATGTATGTATCTATATATGTTTGTGTGTATAACTGTACTTATGTATACGTGTGTACGTGTGTATGTGTGTGTGTGTGTGTGTGTGTGTGTGTGTGTGTGTGTGATTTCCTTTTATTGAGACACATTTGTACATCCTTATAGAAGTACATTATGGTAATCCAGCACATGATTACAATGTGTAATAATAGAATTCAGACATTACATATTTTCACGTGTTAAACATCATTTTTATGTGTGGGAAATTTTGTATTCTTCTAGTAATTTTGAAACATATCAAGATTGTTTTAATGTGTAATTACTCTACTGTATTAAAAGAGACCAGAAGAATTTAGATTGTTTTTTCAGTACCTTTTTTTCCTCAGACAGCAAAAGTTACAGAGTATAAGATTTGGAAAGAAAGACTTCTTAATTAAAAGTAGACTGGGTGAATTATGTTAGATTGACAGGTTTTCATTTGGGAAGAGGAGTCTACAGGAGGAAAGTATAGTGAGAGTATTTTGTAATAACTGATGTCTAGTGAAACTCCTTTTGAATATGATTTGTACATTTCAAATATCAAGTTGAAATCTGTTTCCCATTTCAAGGCATGATTGGGATACAAACAATTCAGCTACAGTGTTGGGAGGTGGGCCTTTCAGGAACTGATTAGAATTAGAGAAGATCACCCAGGTGGAACCCCATGAGTGAGTGCTGGTAGCTAGATAAAAGAAGTGAAAGAGACTAAACACTATACACAGATGCATTCTCTGTAGGTCTTTTTGAGTAATCATATTGCTGAGAGGTCATGAGTACATTTCCCCTGCCATTGTCTAGGGGACACTATGTAACAGCAGACATCCTGAACCTCTGGTTTTTATCATCTTTCTGCTGGCTCTTCCTTGATTTCCCCTGAGCCTTAGGTGTAGAGGTTACATTGAAGATATACTGGTTGGGGCAGGGCACCACACCGGGACTTTTTGTCTGCAATGCGACTAGTGTTGGATCTCTGTAACAGTCTCCAACTGTTCAAAAAAAAACAAAAAAAAAAAACAAAAAACTTCCTTGATGAGAAGCGACAGCTACACTCACCTGTGTACAAGGATAAGGATTTTAAAGACAGTTCAACTGTGTTGGTTTAAGAACCTGGCAATAGTAGAGTCTCCTCTGAGGTCTGTGATCTTTTCAGTCATGCGCAGTTGGCTACGTGTATGGTACTAGATGTGAATACCCCCCAGTTGAAGAGACCTTCAATCAAGGGAGGTGGCTCTGCCACTATTGCGTCATTATAGAGTCCTTGCTGGTCCAGGCATTGCTGGGGTTCATAAGCTTATAGCTGAGTAGGACTTTGGATTGCTTTCTTCCCTTGTCAAACAACCTCTTTTGTTTTCTAGCTTTAATAAAAGTTATAAGTGTCAAAATTGTACCTAACTAGTGGGTGCAGTGTGCTGTTTCAGTATGCATGCACATTGTGAAATAATATTTGTTACTGGTTAGTTTAAATGACAGTCCATTTCCAGTTACTATGTTAGTGCATGGGCAGACATGCATCTATGTGATAAAACACTTTAGACCTGTTATCTTAGCAAATTACAGATATATAATATAATACATTATTAATTACAGTTACAGTACTATACGTGAGAATTTTTTTGTAAATTCTTAAAGTATTGTACATAGCATTGCTTTTAGAAACTTCTTTCTTCTCTTCCCCACTCCATCATATTCCCAATCAATGGGGATCGAACCATTGTATATTAGAAGCAAGTGCTGTATGACTGAGCCACTTCATTCCAGTCCTTTTAAGCTTTTTACAATTTTGAATCAAAGTTTTGGAATCTCTTAGTCAAGGCTTCCCTTGAACTTGTGTTCTTCCTGAGTTAATCAAAAAAGTACTTGGTAATTCAAGCACAAATTGCCACAGAGACAGAAATTTCTTCGTATAGTAGTGTTCAAACTAAAAATTCACCTAGAATAATCCCTTAATTGCATTGCATAATTGTTGACATATTAAAGCCTTCATTGTGTCAGTTTGAAATGCTTCATGGGATTCCCTATTCTAATTTCAACCCTTTGTTTTTGTTGATTTTATTGCCCCGGGAATGAAGCATCACTGTGGTCACTAAACTCACTGAAACTATGTGAAACTTTGATGTAGATTTTTAATTAAAAAAAAAAATGGAAAGATGTAGGCAAAGGATAGGTCTTTCTCTGATGCCATCTTTATTAGTTTCCTAGGTTACTTTGACAGGAGCTTGCACAAAAGCGAATTAAAAATATCTAGAAAGCATGCAAGAAGACTTTGTGACTCCCAGTTTGAAAGAGAAGAACTGTGCAGCATAGTGAAATAGCACTCTGGGCTCAGAATAAGAGCTACTCTGGGTGGAAAGTTTGGGAATGGCAGGCATGGGTGAACAATGCTACTGTCCTAAATAGTTTTAGCTCAGTTACCATTTTCATTCGGCTCTATTCCTTGTCAGCTAGTCTTCACACTAATTGTTTCATCTATTCCTCTTCTTCTGTATTTGTGTGTGTGTGTGTGGGGGGATACATTTCAGTGTCAGTGTATGTCTGTAAGTCCTCTGTTCTGTTCCCTCAGTCCTTCACGGAGCTGCAGTGTGGTAGCATGAGAAGGTCTGGTTTTTGAAGTGAAGTTCCTAAAACCCTTTCTTTTTTCAGTCTTGGGGATCAAACTCAAAGCCTCACATGTGCTGGCAACGACTCTGCCACTAAAGAGCAGTCCTGCCTCCTCAAGTGCCTTTAGATAATGTGACAGGGGAATCTTTGGTTGTAGCATTTGGAGATGCTGACATAGAACTCCTAAAACCTTTGTAACAACCTGAGGGATATGAATGTCTGCCCAGAATCTAGTTCTTAGACAGCAGGGAAGTACTGTGAGCTAGTGAAGGGATTTGCTTTCCCTGTCCCTCTTCCCCTCCCTCTTTCCCTTCCTCCCTCTCACTCTTTCCTTTTATTATTATTTTTTTTCAGTTTAGTATAAAAAGTAAAAGATTTCAGTATGGAGTACCATGTGTATTTGTTTTCATTGATCTCTTACTCCCATCCCCCCCATGCCCCTCCTGGGGTCCCTCGTTGTACCCCCTCTCCTTTCATGTTCCATGCATTGTGCTTCGCTCTTTCACCCCAGTTGAGCTCTCCCTCAGACACACTTTTCCTTTCCACACTCCCCTTTTTAGTATCATTAGCCCCACACCTCACACACATAGATATAAAATTAAAAGCTAATGTACACACACTATAGAAAAACATGTGGTATTTGTCTCTCAGAGTTGGGAATTGTTTGCTTGCGACAGCAATTTCTTCCAGCTTCATCAGTTTTCCCACAAATACATTATTTCCTTTTCTATACAGCTGAATGAAACTCTGCTGTGCATTTACACCCATTTTCATTATCCATTCATGAACTGATAGACATCTAGGTTGGCTTTACCTAGCTATTGTAAACAGAACACCAATAAACATGTAGGTGTACCTATGGTAAGACTTTAAATTCTCAGTGTATTTAGAATGGTACAACTGTACCACAGAGTTCTACTTTTAGATTTTTAAAAAAGAAACATTCATAATGATTTCCATAGTGTCTTCACAAATTTGCAATTCTGCCAGCAGTAACTGTTTCTATTTACCCATGGATTCTTGACCATTTGTTTTCTTGATTGTTCCTGACTCAATTATTTTATGTCTTCAACTCTTTTTACACTTAACCATTGTTTTTGTTGTTAATCTTAAAAAGATATTTTTCATTAGAATATGTCAAATGGATTTTCTTTAATGCATGTATTTTTCCATATTTTGCTCAAGATTTCTTTGTGTTTGCAATATCTAATACAGTCAAATGGTCAATAAATATTTGACAGTATAACAAATGATGATGAGAAGAGTGGTTTACAAATCCTCATTAGTTGTAGCTCATATTTGTTTCTTTTGCATCACAGGTATATTCAGAGAAGAACAGAAATGCACATTCCGAGCAATGATCCATGGCTTCTTCTGCAAGCAGACTGAACACGTAGTCCTAATTCTCCATAATGTTGATGTAACTTGGACAGTCCCAACATCATACCCGCTTGTATCTGTTACTAATGGCTTTGTTGACACATTTAGCAGGGTGAAGGATAATACCCTATGCTCCACCGCTACCTCTGTGTCTAGTTTCTATACCATCTTACCTACCAGGCAAATTACCAAAGTATGCTTTGTGGAGCGAACACCCCCATTCTTGCACTTTTCTCTACTGGGCAACAAAAGCACCTCCAAGCTCATCTTGGCTGTGTTCTACAATGAGATTCAGAGCCCTCACGTTTTTTTAGAAAAAAAGTTGATTCCACCTACTACAGTAGAGTCAGCATCTTCATTGTTGAATGAGTCTGCTGGTGCCAACTACTTTGACATCATGAATAACCTCTTGTATGTTGTGCTGCAAGGAGGGGAGCCCGTTGAGATACACTCCAGTGTTTCCATTCATTTGGCTTTCACTGTGACATTTTCAGTCCTAGAAAAAGGATGGGAAAGAGCAATGCTTGAAAGCCTAACACGCTTCTTACAGATTGACCCAAACCAAATCAAATTCACTCTGGAGATGCCTGGCACCAAAGAGACCTTAGAGGCCATCGCAAACAGCAGAGGAAAACGAAAGCGCAATTGCCCAACTGTAACTTATGATAGTGCTTCTACCAGATTTGGTCAACGTAGACCTCTCATGGCAGAAATGATGTCCTACAGGATGACACCAACAACCTCTGTGGAAACTTTCTCAAAGGTGATTGTCATCGAAATTGGTGATCTGCCAAATGTAAGGAGCAATGAATTCATTCCATCCTTCCCAAGTAACAGATTACAGAATTTGGCTTACCAAGTTATCACTGCTCAACAGACTGGAGTCCTGGAAGATGTTCTCGGTATGACTGTCGGGGCCCTACTGGTGACTCAGTCAGAGGGAGTCACAGGCTATAGGTAAGCATTAATTATCACACTGTCTTGATGAAGGGTAACTTCTTGGGCCTATAAAAATCCAAAGCCACATACCTAATTGGAAGCAAATACAATCAACTCATTTATTGACATTTAAAAGAAATACATTTTAGGTAAAATAGAATTCTATTGCTTGCTCCTTCTCTTCATCCTTCCAACCCCTCCCAGGTATTTCTCCCTCCAATCCCTTCCACTCTGCTGTCTCAAACTGATAGCATCTTTTTCTTTGATTTATGTTCTTTTACATACACACATATATATATGTGCATATACATACAATATATACATACATGTATATGTGTAAATATATGTGTGTATGTATATATGCATGAAATATATGAACATAGCATGTTGAGTCCATTTTTGCTGTTGGTTTATATATGATTTCAGGGACTGACCACATATATTAGATAACCAGTAAGAAGGTTCGTCCCTGGGAGAGGGTAATTAACATTTTACAAAGAGTAATTATCCTAGTGTTACTATTATGTTTTGTATAGTAATATGGGTGTCAATGGTGCTGATGCATTTTGGTTTTGCTTAATTTTTCTTGTTAGTGTAACTTCATTTAGGCTGCACCAAGTTCTTATAGATTTATATGTATACCTAGAGATCAAAGCTATAGCTTGTTGCTTTATCTCCTTCACTGTTTCAAAATATTGAATATTGCAGTGTGTAGTCATCTTTTAGTACGAGAGAAGGCATTGAGTAGAGTAGTCAAGGTCCAATGGGAAAATCCTGCAGAGTGGAACAAATAGGGCACATAACACATTTGTGGGGCAAGTCATCCTGTCCTGTAGACATGAGATGGCTTCAGCCCAAAGGTCACCTCCATCACTCATCATCAGTCATAACATGCTGTCTTCACTTCTGACTCAGAATTTTCTTATCTAATTAAAAAAAATGAAGCACAAATAATATGGTATTGATTTTCTGTTGGAAATTGTTATATCCTTCGTCTCTTTGTTTTGCTGGTATCTTAAGAGAGTTTTTCCATGTGTAAGACAAACAAAAAAAGTAAATCATGGGAAAGTAAAGAAAAGCATACCTGATGATAACATCTGCTGAGTGAGAAACAGCAAGCCCCATAGAACTGACAAGTACTAGCAAGGTTCCCTGTGCCTCTGAACATTGTGCACACTATGGTAAACTGCCTTGAAGCCATGCACAGGCCCCAAAGCCTGCTTGGTATCTTTCAGCTCTTACCAATATCAGTTAGGGCCTCTACTGAACTCCCCAGAGGGCCATAGGCACACTAATGAATTGACCTTGAGACAGCAGAGATGAGTCTGAGGATGAGTTCTTTTCAGAGGGGAAAGCACTAATGAAGTCCTCTGGAAGGTCACTTCTGTTATGTACAGGGGTTGCAGGCATTTCAACAAATGAGGCCATCTTGGAAACTTACATTTCCAGATGATCACTACTTATTTTTAAGAAACTAGCACTTTAGAATGTGAGAGGGAATAAGATTGCTATCTGCTCTTTGGGTGTGTAGTCAATCCCCTTACCTTTTTCCCTTACCCTCCTGTCAGGAAATCTGGATTTAAACTTCCTCTGCCTGCATAGGACAGTATCATGAACTTGTTGTTCAATTTTTAGACTTGTGTTGGCATATGCAGTCATTTTGCTGTCTATTTGCCTATTTTCTTTATTTTATTTTTCCTCCACTATTTTACTTCAGTGGAATTTTTAGGGGGAAGAGATAAACACATTCTGCATTCCCTTTTTAAGCTAGAAGTTCCCCACCAGGGTTGTGTTTCCGTACATTGTATTCAGGAATCCTGACAAAACATTTAGTACAGCCTGCCTTTCTTTCACTAGAAGTTTGACCTTCACTCTAGAATGTCTCTCATTTTTTCCCTCATTTTCTCGTCTCTTTTCTCCTTTTCATACCGGAGTATAAACTTCAGATGAATGTGTACCTGTGCAGATTGATGTCAGATACAATTGATGTCTCCCTAGATTGCTCATTAGTTCATATACTGAGCCAGGGTGTATATATTCAGGTACATACACATACATACATACACACATACATACATACATACAGTATCAGTAAATAATAAAATTAAATTTGGCTATCTCTCTTAAAGAAGCTTAGCTTCAAAATACCTAAGCTGTCTGTAGTTGGCAGAATTTCTATGATGTCCTCTCAAAAATGCACCTCTGTAACCTCCTGGCCCTAAGAATGATGAAGGAATAATTTTAAGATTTTGCTGTATTCTGTGGCACATTTGACCCTAAAATGGGAAGAATATCCTGAGTTATTATAGTTGGCTTAGTCAACACCTGAGTCTTAGACAAGCAGAATTTTTCCTGCCATAGGGGGGAAAAACAAAGGAGAAACAGCAGTTCCAGGTGTAAGAACGACTTATGGTGTCAATGTTGTGAAGGCAGAAGAGGGCCCCTCACAATGATTTAAGGAACTGTGGAGATGGTTCAATGAGTAAAGTACTTGCCCCGTGAGCATGAAGACCAGAGTTCAGTTCCATAGCACCCATGGCCCCGACACTCTAGTTCAGTTGGTAGAGTGCTTGCTTATAGTACATTGATCCTTGAATTACATACCCATTACCACATTACTCTGTGTGTTAACACACAGTTACAGTAATAGTGCTTGTGTGGAGGAGGGTGAAGATCAGAAATTCGTGGTTATGCTTGTGTACATAATGAATCTGAGGTTAACCTGGGCTAAAAAGAAAGGAAATAAATACAAAATTTCCATTGACTTTGAATACCTAGCCTTATTAAATGGGAAATAACAGAACACTCACAATTCATTCACAACTCACAGTCAAAGTTTTATTGATCATTCATCATACTCATCAGTAAGATTATAATTTATTTCAGAGTCCTGTGTCTGCAAAAAAATGGCTTTAGGGTCTATTGTTCTCATACTAAATGATCTGAGACCAATGAATATTTGATTGTTGTTCTGGGGCTTACATGTTTTTCTGTGCTTTTTTTGTGAATAAGTTGTTATGTATACTCTGTTACTGCTGCTGATATCCCTGCATCCAGCAGGTCTCTATCCTCATGCACAATAGATCCCAGTTCCAAAAATTAGTCCAAACAATTTTAAAAAATGCATTAAAATATATATAAAGATAAAGTGAATGATAAATAAGATACCTCATGAAAATTCACATTTCAACAGTTTTTATTCCCAAACATTATTTGAACAGCTATCATGTCCAACATATTATTCCAGTTTAAACAATATATATGCATATCAAAATATTTTATTATATCACCACTGAAAATCTAGAGACTTTTAAGTAAATGGATACTTAAAACAATATTTTTCTCTCCTACTTAGTGAAAATGTATTATGTTACACCCTAAGCACATGTACATATAAACCAAGCTAAATGGGTTTAGTATTCAGTAGGTTTTATACATACCAGTGTGTGTGTGTGTGTGTGTGTGTGTGTGTGTGTGTGTATGTGTGTTCCTAGGAGTAGAGGGGAAAGGGGAGAGCTGGCTAGGAGAAAGGAGAAGTTGAGATGATATAAATACAGTGCATTTATGTAAGAAATCCTCAAAAAAATTAAATAAAAGCTTGATATAGCAAAAAATGAATTAACAACATGAACCTGCCTATTGGTGTTACTTTTTTAAAAAATGAAACAAGTATACTTTTATCTGTGTAATATTTATGGGGTAGTTAAAGTTTTAGTTTACTTTTATATTCCCAAGAGGTGCTAGTCAGCTGTTATTCACAACAAGAGATCATTGAGCAAGAGATCTTTCCTAGACAGTGACATGCTACCAGAAGCCTTCTTATCTCTGTGAACACAAGACCTCACTGAAATAACTCAAGGGTGTAAAGGATTGTTATGTCTCTAGGTCTAAGGGCAGTCAATGTATAGACAGGTGGGGTAAGGTAGCACATGGAAGCAGTTCGCATGATGGTAAGCCAGGAAACAGAGAAATAGAGACAAATGCAGACAAGTGCCGTGAGTGTTGTCTCCTTGTCCCATTGGATTCTGTCTACATCATCACCCGCTAGCAAGGTACCACCCATACTCGGGTTTCGGTGTTTCCTTCTGAATTAATCCTTACAGCCACACCAAGAAATTTGTCTCACCACCTCCTGCGTAATTCTCAGCCCAGTCAAATTTAAAGTGAAGATCAACTATCACAATAACTATTTAGCTTCTCTACTCAGATGGTCCTATGTAACCTTCTGCAGGAGGCCTGCAGAGAGATGGTCAGATAAAGGCAAGAAAATGATTCAGTTCATCAGGACCAAGTAGCTGGTGTTGGTTCAAACTTCTGGAGGCTGGCCCTGACTCGTTTATTTTAGGTATATTTAAGCATAGCACAGTGGGTGAAAACTTACTCTGGAGGTAATTAACTCAATCTCACGTGCCCAACAAAGTATATATAAATCTCTTTGAGGAACAAAGTAAGCTAAATGGAGATCAGAAGTGAATACATGGAAACTCTTTGTGAAGTCCATAAATATAGGTTCTATAGATTGGCTGAGGAAAAACAAATTTACCGTAAGTGTCTGGGGATAATTGGGCACTAGAAATGTCTCTAGCCCTACAAACAGAGCAAAGGTCATCAGACTTTTAAACACGCCTGCTCCCAGTCTTCTGGGTAGATAACAGACATAGCATCCCTTCTCTTGCAGGAACAATCTTGTGTGCTTAACACTCCAGGTTCCTCTAGTACTTATCTGTCAGCACAAAGGTCTCCATGCCCACAACCTTCACTACTTTGTATTAATCTCTTTGACTAAAAAGACCTTGAGTGGTTTTTGTTTCCTTCTAACTAAACTTTTACCACTACCATACCTCCATGTAAATAGAAAAATTTGAATATTTGTATAGAATCTTAATAGTTATTTGTGTACTTTTGCATAACTTTAACTCATAATTTTATTCTTGCTAGATTTATCATAAAGTAATATCTCAAATACTTACCAATTAAAATATATTAGATACGTTTCCAGAATGTTTGCCTTTCATTGAAATTGTTGAAAGATGTATCATGTTTACTATCAGCATACTGCTATTTTAAATGGATAATTTCAGGCCATCCAAGAGTTTAGCTAAATAGTTTGGAGCATAAGTAAGCTCACTATGTGGACAGCACACCCAAAGTTGAAATTAGCCAGGCCAATCTGGGTAGTAGCCTTCCTGAGGCAATTCATGGCCTAAGTGCAGAGAAAGGGTATGATGGGTACTGAGGTGATAAAGTGTTATGGTAAGATGGAGTAGGGGCGTGTAATGTGTCAGACTTGAAATTATTGGACCATAGCATCAGTAGGAGATCATAAGATAATTCTTCCCAACTATGAAGAGCAACTGCTAAGGGAGCTGCCTGAGTTTAATAGGGATCATGAAGATCATTAAATGTGAATAAAATGGTTTGTATCAATTCAGAAAGATATCTAGGAAAGCCATTCTTGTCGTCCAGAGGTATGAAAGAATCCAGGGGCAGAGTCATAGTGTCGTATTTATCTTTGCATATCTCACATTGCCTCAAGCAATTTTTGTACATATTAGGAGGTCTAACATTGATTGTCAACTGGAATTGACTGGAAAACTTACTTTTTTTTCTTTTGGGGTACAGAAAGCACCTATTCCCTTTTTTTCAGGTCTCCTCCATGGTACATATAAACTGTATCATTTTTCTAGTCCATTGACAACAAGAGAGACCATAGGCACTCAGGATACCTTGGAAATCTAATGAAAACACGAGGATTTCTTTATGTTTTTGTTTAGTGGAAACCTAGTAGACAACCTCGGAGGGGCAAAGAGGAAGTACCAGAAATTCCCCACACCCGATCCCCCAACACAGTAGGTCTTATTGAGAGACAGTGTCTACCACTAGGATTTTTTCCTTTCCATTTGTTATGTTTACCATAGTCTTATCTTCTAGGAGGTGAGCATGTCACCTCCACCAGATTTAGAAGCACATGTTGGAAAGAATGGTGGTGGTCTCTGAGCTGGGAAGTTTCTGCACCGTCACGATCTTCCTCCTTCAACCTACACTTAAGCGTTGCAGGGAAAAATATATTTCACATACTTGACTGAGTTTTGCAAGCTGTTAAATAGTGGTTGAAACTGGAGGAGATGGAGGGAACGTTCCTCCCCCATTTTTTAAAGTTTGGCTGTAGGTCCTTTTGCCTGCAGGCTACAGTCACATTAGCAGTTGGAAATTGGATAACGACAGCACAATGACAAATCCAGGTTGCTTGCAATAAGTTGCTAATCCCTTTGCTTTAATATTGGAGCAGCGTGTAATGATGTTTGGACATCACTCCAGTTTACTGACGACCCCACTGGGGCCAGCAATAGAACCTTACAACTGTCTAACAAGGCGTCAGGTGACTCCCGTCGTCACAGCAACGGACACTGGAATCTAATCTTCCCTTCATCCCTTCTAGCACCCAATAACGCCTAGATTATATAAGCGGCCCATCATTGCTTGGTAACTTGAATCAATTAACGTTAATTCGCACAATGCTATGATGTATTGTGATCACTTTCATTTCAGGGAAGGGGGAGAAATTGCTATAAGTCACCTAAAATGAGGTTGTCTGTGGTACTGAGGTATTAATTGGGTGTCCATATTAAATGCAAAAGGAGCCCCATCATGAAAGGAAAGTGGATGAGTGACTCTCCTGGCTGCTATTGACCTATCAGAAGAAGACAGTGCCCTTTTCCTTTGCTTTTATCTATTACAGTTTTCCCTATTGCGTGTCAAGTTGATGTATTATAAAAAATTCATTTGGTGACCTTTCACCCCCTTAGCAGATTAAACAATTTCACTTCAATGGCATCATTAACAGGACCCTGCATTTAATGATGATTTCTCTAAAAGGCCACGGAGATTCGATTTTAAGCTAACAGATTTATTGCACTATTATAACATATCGTAAAAAACTGTACCACCTACGGTCAGGTTTTAGGATAGAAACTGCTTAAGAGTTTATGTGGAGCTTAAAGTGGTATTACCTTGGGATATGCTGCAGCCGCCAGTCTCTGACCTCCAGTGAGATGCTGTTTACATTTAATAAGAGGTGTTTGCTCACAATAAACTTTAAAGTGTGTCAGGGACTGGCCTTTCTGTAAGCATTCAAGCCAACCTACGGTCTCCAGATACCAATGTACTTATGTCAGAGTCTTTAATGGGTTTTTCAGTTTCCTTAACCCATGATGTTTGCTTGTACCCCTCTCTTATCAGAAAACATTTAAGGATGAGGTTACTAGAGGAATAAGACTTAGTAACAATATTAAATGTTTCCAATAACTGCACCCAACAAAAAAATAGAATGACATATTTTAAAAAACAACACTAATGTACATTCTTTTTTTTTAACAAAGAAAGGAACCTTAGTTCTTCAGGCTAAGCAAACTTAGATGATTGGGCACAGAACTTCCTGGGAGAGGTTTCAGCAGCCAGGACCTTAGCTTGGTGGAAAATCCATATTCCTAGGGCCATATACTTCCACTCTGCTTGTACCATTCTTTGGTTTGTAGGGCACAAGGAAATTGCTTCCTGTAGAAACTTCATATATTTTGGCCCATTATAATCATTCTTTCATTATTTCCTCTTTCAGGACTAACGTCCACCTCTGACTGTCATTCACTGCCTCTGATAAGTAAACAATGCTTTATTCTTTCTTACTGCCATGAGGGAAGAGTAGGAGACAGAAAATAGCATAAGTGACTCACAAATATTTAATTGAAAATTTGGTTGAAAATACAATAAAAACTTTATGAGACCAGAACTAACTACTTTAAATGCAGCTCATCAAATCACACTGTATATTGGAGCAGAATGCGTGGTATATTATCTACAAATCTCCATTTAGCTTGTGAAATATCTGTTGCATGTCTATGATGTGTAATACATAAGTTAAAAGAAATAGTAAGTTACTAATGTTTTCATTAGCTACATCTTTCAGCAAACCAAAACACTGAGTTGCTTTGAGGTATCATGAGTTATAGAACTATTTTATGCTAGGTCTCATCAGCAGTTAGCATGTCTGGACAACGTGAGAAGTAGTATAGGTCACTGGCAGTATAGTTAAGTGGCAAAAATAGTTATGGTTTACAAGGCATGTGCTATGTCATTCTTTTTTTTAACCCCTCACTCCTCAAACCCAAGTAAATGCACCTAACTCACAGATTTGTTTTAAAGCTGTAATAAGTTTATACAGACAAAGCTAATAGTACATGGTATACAGTGTCACTAAACACCCACTACCACCATTATTGGCACCATATGTTTCTAAGGACTACAATTAATGTGTAGCTATGGGACCTATTTAATGAAAGTACATTTGGAGAGTATAAATACAAAATGGTGGTGTGGTGGAGTTAGGGCCATCTCTTCCTAGATTTGTCCAGTGGCATCTTGGTATTTTGGACTCAGCCATGGTAGGAAAATATTTGTACCATAGACACTGGAGCACAGTACAAATTAGGGTATATCCCAGGAGAGCTGGTTCAGCAGCTTATAGCCGAGCATAACCTTGCCTTATAAAGATTTCAGTGTCATCATAGTTTTCACTGAAGTTTTTTTGGGCCTAATTTAATACACTGGTGAAAATTATAAGTTCATACTTTTCACTTCCCAATTGCTTTACCCTCATTTTTAAGCATGGATAATCCATAATATTTTGGATGCACAAATTGTGGGTAAAGATGGAATTATTCACTACACGGTGTATTTATGATGTTTGTAGATATACAGGTAACTTCAAATATTCTCACCAGTCAAACTCTTCTATGGAAAACAGAAGTGATCTTTGTAATCCTATGGGTATATTGATCTCATTCATCTTTGTTTTTTTTTTTTTTTTTTTTTTTTTTTTTTTTTTTTTTTTTTAGAAATGCAAGTACTTTAAGAACTGGGAACCTCATATATACCCGGCCCTCTGTACTTTCCATGCTGGTCCAGCCTTCAGATGGGGAAGTGGGAGTAGATCTGCCGGTTCAGCCACAGCTTGTCTTCCTGGATGAGAAGGTAGTGCCTCAGATCTGACCATTTTTCCACAGAACATGCTTTATGTTGAAACATTCCTAATCTACATTTACAGAGCGACTGCCATGTGAAATTGGCAACACATAGAAATTCTCACTATGATGGTCATTCTTTTTTTTTTCTTAATTGAAAATAGATTCTTGTCTCATACCATACATCTTGCCCACAGTTCCCCCCCCCCACTCCACTTCTCCTGGCTCCCTCCTACCTGCCCTCTCCCCCAGGTCCACTCCCATTAGGTTCCCTCTAAAGAGAAGAGCAGGCCTCCAAGGGACAACAGCCAAACAGGACAAAACAAGACACAATTAAAGACAAGGAAAAAGCCACATATTGAGGCTGGACAAAGCAACCCAGTTTTGAGGGAGGGCGGTCTCAAGAGCAGGCAAATGGTCAGAGACACAGTTGCTTCCCCTCTTAGGAGTTCCACAAAATCAGCAAGCTAACGCCATAACATACACCCAGAAGACCTGGTGCAGACCCATGCAGGCCAGGTGCTTGCTGTCTCAGTCTCTGTGAGCCCATGTGAGCCCTACTTAGTTGATTCAGTGGGATATGTTCTCCTGGTTTCCTCCATTCCCTCTGACTCCTACTGTCTTTCTTCCCCCCTGTTCTGAGGGGCTCCCCAATATCTGATGGAAACCTTCAACTTAGACTCTCTCTCTACATAATTTCTGGTTGTGTGTCTCTGCACTCGCTCCCATCTGCTGCCAAAGGAAGCCTCTCTGATGACGGCGGAACAAGACACAGATCTCCTCGGGCGAAAGAGACTGGAACATAGGGGTGAAGGCCCCACGCTGATGCCAGCTTGCTGTCTGTTGTTCTTGCACATCACACTGTGTCTTCCTGCATTTCCTACGAAGGTGTGAGATTGACCAAAGGCGAACGCAGACCTCTGATGCTTTTCCTCCCCATGCTCATTCTTGAAGTCGGTCAACTCCTATGTTTGCTGAAATCCCACCTTCAGACTCCATGGCCTTGATTCTACTTTATGTTATTTTCTTTTGAGGGAGTGGAAGATTGAGCTCAGAGCAGTCTCTATGCTAGGCAAGTGCTGTGCTACTGAGGATCTCTCTACCCTGCTGTCTTCTCTTACCTTTTCTTCTTACCAGCCACCTTAGGATACCTGGGATGCCCTTCTCTTTTGTAACTCAGTTTCAGGTTCTCTTCTTCCAAGCACTGCTTTAAAATTGCAGACAATAAGTTCCATGGTCTCCTCTCAATAAGTCAATTTTGATTGAACATGAGAAGGGATGCATTCATCATTTCCTTCCTTCCCCGAAGTACATGTGTGCTTAATAACATTTATGTGTGAACATTCCTCATTTTTTTAGAGAACATCAAAAAATGATGTTCTAAATCCAGTTTTTTCCCTCTTTTTCTTATTGCCAGAACCAAAGAGTGGAGTCTTTGGGTTTCCCCTCAGAGCCTTGGATTATTTCAGCTTCCCTGGAAGGGGCATCAGATTTGATGCTAAAAGGTAGGTGCCAGTGACATTACTACTTTGTACAACAAAGATTCATACTGTCTTAGATATTTGCTTATAACAAAACACTTGAAGCTGGCGATTTTATAGAGAAAAGGAGATTATGTGGTTCATACAGAGTTTCCAGGGCCTGGTGACCTTTTTGGCTGACAGAATGCCACAGATGCCACAGGGTTTTACATGCACACACACACATACACACAATACATACATATATAATTATGTATGTTTGGCTCTTTTAATCATTGTATCATATTCAATCATGGAGGCTCCACTTGATGACCTTATCAATTTCAAATCACATTTCCTTCCTTTACTTCTACTGAATATGTGATTCATATCATTTTATATGTGAAAATTCTTACTTTTGGGGAAACTTGACAGAAGATGCACAGGAATCCCAAAGTTTCTCCCAGGAAAGCACATATTCAAGGGATATAAAATTTCAACACATGAACTCCTAGGGGACATCCTCCAACCCCGTCCAAACCATTGCAGCCCCATTACGAATTCATGGCAAACACAAACATTCCCAAAGAGTTCTCTGAGTTCTTTTCATTCTCTGTCAACAGTGCCAAATGTATATGAAAAGGAATACTAGTCTAGCAATAAATATTTACAGCCTCACCATGTGGCCGATTCTTGAGTCCTAGGTTCTATATGGTCTACTCAGTGCTCCCGTGGCACATTCTTTTGCCCAGGGTTTCATTTGCCTGGTACCTGTGGCTTCTATTAGGGGAACGGAAATACATAGTACCCTCAGTGTTAGGAAGGATAAATGCAGTAAATGTGCAAACATCTGACCCTGGGCCAACCTTCCCACTGAGGTCTTTTGCCTCTGTTGTTTTCATGCCCATCTTACTCTCTTGTTCAACTCTGGCAGCAAGGCCAGCTCCATCTAATTTCATGGGCGTTTGTATATATCAAAGTGAAAATATAAGTAATTTAATATGAAGTGTTTTTAGTATTAGAAAAAAGAGAACTGGGATTATGTATTCTGCAGGAAATACCCAAATTTTATATTTGTCCATGAACCAAGGAGAAATAAACATGCGTATCATGATTTTTATATGAAAAGTAGTTTTTGTGTTTTACATTCTGACCATCTGACTTGTCAAACAAAGACTTTCTTGCAAAATAACCAACTCAATGGGATAAAAATGTTGCTTATGGGTGTATCCCAGTGGTCTATGACAAACCGGGTGTTCAGAGTATCTAAGTATTAGCTCTGATGCCAATACTTGTCTTTGTTTGGGGGCTACAAAAATATATATTGTTATTTTAGAATAGTTCCATCACCACGATTTTACATTTAAAATCCAAACTGTGATCTACAGACACTATATTAAAAAGAACAAGTTATATAGACAGAACAAGGACAAAGAAGCCTATTAACTAAGAGAAACCAGGAGAGAAGGTGAAATATCAGGGAGGTAGGTTGGAGCCAGATATCAGTGGATTCTAGAATTGGAGGTAGGGAGCCTGGCCTGTGCCTTTGGTGAGATGCACAGCCACTGGGAGATCTTTAATTAGGTTGCAGTGCTGAAGTCTAACATCTGTGTTAGATAACCTCTCTGGCGTATAGTTGGTGAGACATAAGAATGGACACTGCATCAGCTGGACAGAAAGTGGAGATCTAAAGAGTGCTGGCTCAGACTGCCTTTTAGAAGTAGAATCAAGTGACATATGGTGAGTAAAAGAAACAAGAAATAAAGGATGACTTTGAGGTCTGACATTACTACGGTGATTGGAGTTTGGTGGTACTCATTGAGATGAGAGGCATCAGAGGGGAAACAAAAGAAGGAAAGTGCTCTTATATTTTTGGTTGTGAGCCTAGCCTTTAATGGATGATGTCCTCAGAGCATGAGTTGGCTGTTTGGAACCTGGGGCTTATACAGAGACACTTGGCTCAGCCTGGGAGGAGGGGACTGAACCTGCATGGAGTGAATCTACCAGGTTGAACTCAACCCCCCAGGGGAGTCTTTGCCCTGGAGGAGATGGGAATGGGGGGTGGGCCGGGGGGGGGAAGGTACAGGACGGGGGAGATCAAGGAATCAGTGGCTGATATGTAAAATTAAATTAAATTATAAAATTTAAAAAATAAATAAATAAAAAGAAGGTAAGTGCCTGAATGCTGAGCCAAATTAAGACAGAGGTGGGGAAGCAGGGCAGAAGAGAGACTTCTTTAGAAGTGGCTTACATTTTAGAGCAAAGGAGAGAGTTTGGGGTTACAATTGTTATGGTTTGTGTGACAAAGGGCTCCTACTTCTTATAAAGCACCTCCACCTACTCCAATTAATTAGTCCTTGTTATTTCAACTAGCTGTCAATTCCATGTTATGTGCAGTGGAAATGGTCTTCAAACCCTACACAAGAACCATGGATTCTCTGATGATAGGTAGGATTGTCTTTTTCAATGGGCACATGGCTCAGTGGTAAAGTTGAGCATGTAAGCAGTACTGGGTTCAATCCCCAGCAAAGGAAGAAAAAAAAATAAGATAAAAGAGCCCCGTCATGTATGGCCACAGATCTATGATTCAGTTCTAAAGCTGCTACCTTGAGGCAAAGAGAAGTTCATTTTAACACGATTTGATACAGCCAAGAATATGCTGGCTCTGTGGAAGTTTCTAAAGCTACCCCTGATACTTGAGTAGGCCAGAGATTTTTTTTTTAACACTAGAAAGGCCAATGCCTTCATTTTTTCCTAAGCAGTTTCAGTGAAAAAAATTGATAAAATGTTCCCCAAAATATACTCAGTGGGTTTGAAAAAGCAAACAAACAAGCAAATAAAAGAACAAAAAGCCAGGGGAGTGGGGAGGAGGAAGTGGGTCTGGGAGAAGTGAGGAAGTGAAGGTGAATATGAACAAAATATATAATATGGAATTTTCAAATAATTAATGAAATATTTTAAAAATATTCCCTAAATTAAACCCATTGAAATAATTTTAATATAGGTGTATTAGTTACTTTTGTTCTCGTCACAAAACTCCTGATAGCAGCAGCCCAAGGGGAATGGGCTTATTTTGGTTCACAGTTTAAGAAGGAGGACAGTTCATCGCAGTGGGAAGCTATGGCAGTGTGAATGTAAGGCAGCTGGTGGCATCACGCGGACAGTCAGGAAGAAGCAAAGAGTGATGGACGCTGGGACTTTACTTGCTTTCTTGTTTGTATTTATCCTGGGATTGCTGGCCAGAGGTTGGTACTAGCAACATTCAGAATGGGTCTTCCTGCCTCAGCTAAGCTTCTCTGAAAACATGTTTACAGAAGCACCCAGAGGTGTGTCTCCACAGTGATGACAAATTCTGTCAAGTTGACAATCAAAACTAACTGATACAGAACTTCATAAAATGGTATTTTTAGAAAGTCTATACCTGCAACCACCTATCTCACAAAAGTCTACCTAAAAGAATAGAGCCAATGAATTTTTATTGTCTGTTGAATTTGCATTACTGAATTATTCTTATTAAGACCAGATGATCAAGTTTCTTAACCAAGAGTCTATATTGCTACTTTTACATCATAGAAATATTCTAAACAGTATCTTAGTTGTTGCTGAAAAATAATATTTTCAAGATATGCATGTTAAGGAGATACCTATCAGTAACGGTAAAACAACAAAACAAGATTAGAACTGATCTGTATTATGTATGAACATTTATTTCTACCATGATATTTCCAAGGCACAGCAAGGAATCTTGTGAGTTTTTACAGTCTATTCTTTCTAGCAATATGGTTTATAACACTGGCCTTTTATGCCTTTACTGTTGTCATGAAAATGACATGCCTAGAATATACTGATATCTCAGTGCCATTGGAAGCTGGTCTGTAGCAGTGAATCATAGTCAATTTTAAATTACTATGTTATATTAAAACTTTTGTGTTCTTATTTTTTATTTTATAATTTTTTTATTTAAATTTTTTTCTTTCCTTTTGCATACCAACCCCTGTTCCCCCTCCCTCCTCTTTTTCCACTCCCTCCACCTACCCCCATCTCACCCCCATCCCCTCCTCATAGAGGATAAGGCCTCCCTTCAGTAGTCAATACAGGCTGGCATACCAAGATGGGGCCGGACCTAGCTCTTCTTCACTGCATCAAGGCTGAGTAAGGCATCATTCCATAGGGAATGGGATCTAAAAAGCCCTTTCGTGTACCCAGTATAAGTCCTGGTCCCATTGCCAGGGGACCCACAAACACATCAAGCCACACAACTTTCACCCACATTCAGAGGGCCTAGTTTGGTCCCATGCAGGTTCCGCAGCTGTCAGTCCAGCGTCCATGAACTCCCCTAAGCTTGGGTCAGCTATTTCTGTGTTTTTTCCCCATCATGATTCTGACCCCCTTGCTCTTATAATCCTTCCTCCCTCTCTTCAACTGAACTTCTGGGTCTTGGCCAAGTGTTTGTCTCTGGTTTTCTGCATCTGCTTCCATAAGTCACTGATTGTAGGTTCTGCGATGACAATTAGGGTAGACACAAATCTGAGTGCAGGGGAAGGCTAGTTCAAGCACCCTCTCCACCATTATGAGTCTTAGCTAGAGACAATCTTGTGAGTTCCTGGGTTTTTCCCTAGCTGAAAATTCATATATGTATACAATGTACTATGATTACATCCACCCAACATATTCTCTCTTCCAACTTCCCTTGTCTTCATAAACATCCCCCTCACAATGTCACGTCCTTTTTATTTTATATCCCACAGCATCTACATCATTCTACCATTATGTGTGTAAGTATGGGGTCTTCCATAGGATCCTACAAGTGGCCACACCTCCAAAGAAAAGTGACAATCCCTCCTCTAGTCTCCATCAATTGCCAATAACTCCTCAGCCAAGGGTAGGGACTTGTGAGCCCCTTACCCATGCAAGCTGCTTGATCTTCTTCAGGCCTCTTTGAACTCATGAATGTTATAATTGTATCATATCCAGAGGAGAGCATTTCACAATACTCCTTTCCGTCTTCCAGTTATTACCTTCTTGCCTTCCTCTTCCATAATGTTCCCTTAGCTTTGGTGAGGACTTAATACAGATGTCTCATTGAAGGATGAGTACTCACAGTCGTTTATTCTCAGTAATTAGCCCGCTTAAGAGTCTGCATTCAGTCCTGCTCACTGCAAAAAGAAGCTTCTCTGACCATAGATGAGAACGTCTGAATCTATGAGTATAGTTAGAAATATTTAGAAGGATGTTTGATGACAACATTTAGCAAAATAACAATAGTAAGTTCTCCCGTAGTGCCCATGACCTCCATGGTCACGGGTTTTTGACCAGGTTTGTACAAGACATAAATTCCCTCATGTGGAACAGACCTTAACTGGTTGGTTATCATCCTTATGGTCCATGCCACTCTTGCACCAGTGACTACATGGTGCTGGGCAGGCCAGTGCTGTAGCATGGGGGGCTAGGATTGGATAAGATGACTGATGTCTGTTTCTGTGTAGCAGGGGTTTCCAAAAGAACACAGGCTACTGCTATTGTTCTTGGTTACTCAACATAAGTAAATGGTGAGACTCCACAGCTAAAGACACTACATAGTTTGGTTGGATTACATAGAGAAATCCATCTTAAATCAACCAGGAAGCTTCTTCCCTGATGGCTAATTTCCAATAATGCCATACGGTGCTATGTTGTACATTGTCATAACTAGTCATATACCGCTATCCTCAACACAATTTGAAGATATTTCTTTGACAAATTGACATCTCACGTTTTTCATATACTTCATGGGCTAGCCTATGTTTTTTCTGTTGACCTTGTATTAGCTAAACTTTTTTTCTACACACATGGAAATAACTTCTTTACCAGGTTGAACATCAGCCTATCTTTATAATTGCTCATTTCCTTGATGAGGATATTTCTTGCTACCTATATGTCTAGAATATATCACATGCTTCCATAGATATGTAAGATAATTAATTGCATGTGAGGAGTCAGTTGTAATTGTGCTCAATTCTGTCTGTTCTTTCAGCTACATTTATTTTTGCTTTAAGGCTATTCTTATAATCTGATTTAAAATATCCATCTTTCATGTGGATTTTTTTTTTTACTTTTTGTTCTTTGTCCCTAAATAAAGGTTGGGGCCCTGAATTAATATAATTTGCTTCAATTATTTTGACCTTTGATATCTTATTCAGAAGCCTTATCTTTACAGGCTACCTACAAAATACATTTCTTAAGCTTATTTTTTTCTTAATTTATATGGATGTTTTGCATACATGTATATCTGTATAATACTTGTGTGACTGGTGCCTGCAGGCCATAGAGAGTGTTAGATCCCCTGGAACTGGAGTTATAGACTATTGTAGGATAAAATATGAAGGCTGGGAATTGAATCTGGAAGAATAGCCAGTTCTCTTAACCACTTAACTCCAGCCTCCACAAAATGTATTTTTGTCAAAATTTCCAATATCTTTGTGCTCCCATTAGTACTGCCATTCTCTGTATTTTGGTAGGTCTAAGAAATTGCATGCATTTTGTGAGAATCTACTCACAGACATGTTAGAGATACAGCCTCTTTTTTTTTTAACTTTTCACTTTGATAGAGTTGACATGCATATTGTCATCATGGTTTTGCTCTGGGTTACTTCTTTAACCTAAATAATATAGTCTGAAACTCAGGTTTAAAATATCAGAGAAAAAGTTCAAGTTTCCTTGTGCCATTTTTTTTCTGGAACAAACCTCATATTGGAGAAATCAGATTAATAGGCAATTCAGGGCTGGCCAATACAAAGTTTAAACATTTAAACCTGTATCAAGACAGAGTTATGAAGTTCCTGTGTGGGTACTGCTGCTCTGCCCATTGTTCAATTCCATATTGGTGGTGGTGGTATTTCAGTATCGATAATACTTAGGGTATATGGAAAATCAGCTTCCAGTCAGAAATAATGATACCCAGATTTTTTTCCATACTCAGTATCATCTACAAAAGATAACCTCACATGGCACATCACTAGTGGAACTTACCTGCCTCTACCTTCTCCAGAACTTGCTCATGTCTAGTTTTTACTTATGTTTCATTCTGTATTAATTCTTTATCTTCTTTCAAATGCTTCACTCTTTTCTCGTACCACACAATTTATCAGCCATACCCTGTTCATACCTTGTATCTTGTGATACTCACAACCCTGGTCATCCTCAACAAGTTCTCCCTTACTATACATGCTTTAGACTCTATGCTTCATTCACTTGTAAAAATTCTTCCGAATCATCCTTCTTTTCTGTACTTTCATTTATCCTAAGGATGATCTCACTAACTAGCTTAAAATAATATTGTGGTTATGAAATGTGAATGAAGCAGGGGAAAGTTTGTCATTTAGTTTTACTAAATACTAAGCGATGCTCAGTCCAACTAGCCTACATGGATTGATATTACCACTATTGCCTGTTTCGGGATATCCAATAGAATGGTAGATAGAAGTATTAATTTTGTGTGTGTGTGTATGATGAAACAAGATAAAAATTAAATATTTTTATGGTTATATAACACACACACACACACATACCTTTATTTCCTATTATTGAAATATTTCCCCTTAACTTCATAAAGAATGAAAACTGAGCTGGGCAGTGGTGGTGCATTCCTTTAATCCGAGCACTCAAGAGGCAGAGGCAGTTGGCTCTCTGTGAATTCGAGTCCAGCCTGGTCTATAGAGTGAGTTCCAGGAAAGGTACCAAAGCTACACAGAGAAACCCTGTCTCAAAACAACAACAACAAAATGAAAATTGAACCATTTGGAATGGATTTACTAACTTACTCCAAGTAGTTCTCAGAGAAAAAGAAAATAACAATCACAGAAATATTCTCTTTGTGTAGTCTAAGTATTTTATTCTGCATTTAATGGTCTTTGTTTTCTGTTCTTAGTCCCTACTCAATGAAAAATGTTATCATCACAAAACAGTGGATTCATATACAAAGGCAATTAATTTAAGGTGTCTCCCTTAAATCCTCTGAAACTCAATTATGGGTCACAATTGTAGAAAAAAAAAATCTATATATTTTTAAAACTAACTTCCTGGCATTATTGATATATCAGTTTGCTAGCATGTATATCAAGTAGTGAGTTGGTGGTGAAAGATGCGTGGCGTGCAAAGGGATTTTAGAAACCATATACTCTGCAGAAACACACCTTGGTGCGATTTCTTGGTGGCTATATAACCCAGTTTCAGTGGTGTTTTCAGTCTGCCTCCCCACTTCACCCCGAGTTCTCTCAGCCAGTACCTTGTTAATACCAGCTTGATCAGGGAGCCTGTCAACACATTTGTATATTTTATAATAGCCATTCCAAAGATATGATGGACCCTGGAGTAATGTACTGTACTTGGCAGCAAGCGCTTCAGCTTTTGGGCACATATGCTTCAAATCTGAAAATATCATAGATATATATGGGAGTCTTTGTGGAGATCTGTAAGGCAAGCTGGTATTTAACGCAAAAGCAAACCCATTTGGAGCTGAAGCACTTTCCATTAGGCAGTTTGGCGGCTGTTCTATGAGGCAAACTCACAGTGCTCGATGGACACATTTCGATTAAATGCTGCTTTGCATTCTTCCAAAGATGGGAACAATAAGGACGTTTGTCAAAGGAAAAACTGCAGCAAACGATTTCATGTTGAACATCTGTACTCTGCAGTTCATTGTTTGCAAGAGTTTATTGACCATAATTTTGATGCATATAGGTTTTAAAGAGTATAAAGTACATTTATCTTAGGCGCCTATCATTTATTTGAGTCTTGGCTTATTTATTTCCATTTTTCTGGGCATTTTATTTATTTTGGAACTCTCTAGAGATGGAAGAAAATATGGTTTGTGTAAAGAAACTTTTAGTTATCTCTGCAAAATTGATGAGGAAAGACATTGTTTTCATAGAAAGGACTGAGCAATTGAATTGAAAAATGTTAACACTAAATGTACTAAATCTTTATGATTCTTTTCAGCCTTAGACATCACAAACAAATTCATAAACTTTAAAATCACTCTTTTAACTCTTTGTCTACCATGATGACATTTTCAGAGAGAAGTGTAACAGCTATTAATCAGAAAGGAAATTTTGGTGTGGTAGATCAAATGCAATTTATGGTACAGGGATGTGAGCTTGAGTTAAGTTGCCTACTTTAACTTTATGAAAATGTAAGCTTTGTGTCTTTTCTTTTCAACTTTTTTCTTTTAATTCAGAGAAACCAATGCTGAAGCAATCTGTGTTACTAAAGTAGTGTACTCTTCCAGTCATGATTTGATGGCAAGCTGTTGTCATCTTGACGTATTAGCTTAACTCTACTATTGCATTAATACAGATTTCCTAAAGAGAGAGATTGATCCCCTTCTCAACCTTCCAAGTGCTGCAGTCTTTTAATATTTTAATACAGTTCCTCGTGTTGTGGTGACCTCCAACCATAAAGTTACTTCATTACTACTTCATAACTATAATTTTGCTACTGATATGAATCATAATGCAAATAGCTGATATGCAGAATATCTGATATGTGACCCCTGTGTGGGTCATGACTCACATGTTGGGAACCACCGCCCTAAACAGATAACATAATTTATTTCTTGATATACATTCTTTTGATGATGCTACTGTTTGAACTCAGGCTGTTTCATATGCTAGATAAGCATTCTGCTACTAACCTATAAACACAACCTCTTGCTAGACATGTATCAAGAAAGTAGTCAAATGCGTAGGAATGTAACATTACAATAAGGTATATTTGTGACTATAATCTTACCATAAATTATATAATATAACTCAAGAGTATTGATCATAACATATTCTATAGTATTGATATATAGACTCTACACAAAGCTATCTATAAAGGACAGTGTTTGGCATATTATGCTTTCAATAAATGCTGTTTTATATTTTGGTTTGAATTATTTGGTTCCAGGGTTTGTCTAAGAAGAAATGGATAGATACAACAATCTTTTTTAATTCTTTTAAAATATTTTACTTTATTATTTAATACCCTATTTTCAGAAAAGACTTAAAGACATCATTCTGGTTTAGATAGCTAACACCTTCAGTTTTCTTTTTTTATAGGATGTACCCAGGCAGAAACACGGGATGGCTATGTGAGCTTCTCCAGATTGTCCGTCTTGATCTCTGGGTCAAACTGGCGCTTGGTTTTTACTGTTACTTCCCCTCCAGGTAATTTCAGCACAGTGTTCTTTTATATCTGTATTTTCTAAAAAAGTAACCCTTCTCCTTTGTAACTGGAATAAGTCACTTCATGAATAAGAAGCCATCATAGTTTCAAGAAGGTGACATGGCCATATCATCAAGTAGAAGAAGAAAGAGCTCCTTTAAAAATTAAGACTCAGGGTGCACTTAATGAACAAGACTCCAAATGCATATTTTCCTGTAGATGTTAACATTTATGTTATGTCTCCCTTCTTTCTCTCCTTTCCTCCCTTTCTCTTTTTATTTAGTCCATGTGACTTACACTCAATAGAAATTCATAAGTCAATCCAGCTGTTGAATATTGTGAACCCAAATCTTTGGGTCCTGTTTTCCTCATCCTTTCTACAATGAACACCAGCCCTGTTGACATTCCAGTGCCTGAAAACACTCATAGAAGGCAATTGTAAAATGATCCAGTTACCCTTCATAAGGCATTTGAAAATGTCTGTCTTTGAATATATCTAATGGACACTTGTCTATAAGTAATTTAATTCATTAGTGAGGGAACCAGGACAACAGCAATGGTATTCTAGAACATGCTTGAGCTAAAATGTCATGTAGAGATATTCTTAAAGGCAGTTGTCAGCGGATATATAGAGAAAGCCATAACCTTTGAGTGACATGTTCAAAGATATCTTTCATATCTTTACCAGACAACAAATCATTTATAATGTATCAATGTTCTCCGAAAAAACAAATGGTAAATATTAGCCTTTGTTTGATAAACCCAGATACTCGGGAAACTACTGGGAGAGGAAGATTGCTTAAGCCCAGTAGCTTGAGTGACAAGCCTGGAAAGTATAGTGAGATCTCAATTTGTAAAATAAAATCTACTGTAGAGAAATAGACAAATCTTTCTGAAAAAATGCTGCAGTATAGTATGAGGAGGATCTCCAATGAATTTGCCTTAATTGCAAGTTTAAAAACATTTTTCTTAACTACAGATCTATCTTCTGGTATGTAAAATTATCAAGTACTAATTCTGTTGGCCATATTCTTTTAATGCCAGTGCATCTATCTGTATGAGGATGAGCACTGATTCATGAAGAGACATGCTTATTCACAGGATGTGGGCATTTTGCCTCAAGCTTGAGTTTTTGAATATATGTTTTTAAAGGGTCAGATTTGTGGGGCCCTGAATAATTTGTCCCAGATTTGTATGACATCATAGATATTTTTTATCTGTAGTTTTTTCATTTGCTAACTAAGGCTTGCCACATGCCTCATCAAGAGTTTTTAAGTAATAAACTATAAAAACAAATATAAAAAGAGTTGCTGACAAAAATTTCCAGAACCACATATGATTTGGGCATTTCGTTGGTAGATTACTGTTTTGTTTTCTTCCTCCTTAAAACTTGTAGATTAGAAATGACTTTGAATGTTTTCCGTAAACTATTCTTAAATATCATTATTTAATAATTGTCAAAGCTAAGTCTGTGAGGCAAGGCTATGCATAGAGGGATTTTTATAACATTTAAATTAGAATAGATAGAAGCTTTAAAAAGACAAAAGAAAAGGAAATAATCATGGCAGTTGGATCAGAATCCATCCCTTGTGCACAAGCAGGCCTTTTGGGGCCCACTTCCATGATGGGACACCTCGCACAGACTTGAGGCAGGGGGAGGGGCTTGGACCTGCCTCTACTAAATGTACCTCCTCATGGGAGGGCTTACCTTCTGGTAGGAGGGAATGAGGGATAGGTTGGAAGGGGGAGGCTGGAGGGGGAGGAGGAGGGAAGAGGGGGATCTTTGGTATGTAAAATGAATAAAAAAAATCTTAATAAAAAATAAAGAAATAAAAGTAAATAATCAAATACTCTGCTTCTGTAATCACTACTGACATCATGTTGATAAAGGTACTCACCCTAAGACTGACACCTGTTTCAAACACTCACTGTACCAGTGTCCAGAGATACAACACTACAAAGTAGCCTTCATATATAATTCACATTAGTATTTAATTTCTACATGAGTCAAACAAAGATTCAAACATATAGTCATTTTCCCTGTTGTTGCTATTCTCTCTAATTTCTTAAGCAGGGAACAAATAATCATTTTTATTTTAGAGATATAGTTGTTGAGGAGTTAAGAAGTTATAGAGAGTGTCTGTATGGGATCCTCTTGAGACCTTCCTATGCATTAATGAATCCTAGTTTATCACTTATACCCTTCCAGAGCTTTTGTTCTTGCTTGTCTATAGCTTGTGTGTTAGATCCCCTACTAGAACTTGAGTTTCTGCTTAAGTGAATATATTTGAGCAGTATATCCCCAGGTTATAGAAAAGTGAGTATACTGAGATTACTTTTAAGATCATATTGTTAAAAATATTTGAAAGCCAGGGGTTTCCACCATGAAATTCTCTTATCTTTCAGATTCCAGTTGGATTTCTCTGTCTTTAATTTCTCAGCCACTGTTGTTGATGTGGTGATGGTGTGTTTTACATGCCTTATGGAGTAATCTGTATCCCTTGTGACTCACATCACTTCTCAGCTTAGAATCTTCCCTTTATTACAATCCATCATAGTCAGAATGCTATTTTGGGTATTTTGACTGACATTTAATGCCTATCAAAATTTCCCTGGCTTTCAATCTTTCACCTCAACTGTTGTCTTCTCCTGTTTTTGTTTATGAATGTGCTGGGTTTTTGAAGTTTCTTCCAGATCATTTTTTTTTTCCGTCAGAATGTTTTCCATGATCATATTTGTTTGTGTTATTTTTCTGCAAGTTATTACATTCTGACTTTATGCATATATTGAATCATTTACTAACTCCTAAATGCCTTAAATAAATGCAGGACACTATTAATTTTTGTTGACTTCCTTGAGCACCTAGTAAAATCCATTCCCGCCTCTCTGGGGTAATAGGCCTGATGCAGATGCTCATACTAAAAAGATACTTGAGAATAAATAAGGTGAACTCAGCTCAGCCTAAGCAACATGCTTGCAAAGAAGAGCCACTGCATCTGATGTTATTACAGGAGCTCTGGGAGCCCTGAGGTGAGTCAGCCCAGAGTCAAGACATCCAACATCTAATTGTGGCTTCCAAACAAATTGTCAGGTTCACCCAAGGAAACCACAGCACAAAAATACATGATGTGATTTGAGTAGAGAAATAACAGCTATTTTTTGTTTTCTGTGAGATTAAGGTTTGTTTTGAATTAGCTACTTGAAAAAAGGCCAGCTATAAGTCATGATCAGAAGCAAATAATTATCCTGATTCTTTAGTTTTAATATTTAGAATAATTGAATATGATAAAACATAAATGTAAAGCATACTGTGTGATTAAATTCTAATATGTGTCCTCTCACGGAACTATCTCCATAATTAATACATTCTACTTCTGAGACTATAGACAAGACTTTTTTAAATGTTATTTTTCAAATTTACTTGTGGTTAAATGGACCATTTCTGGTTTTTGTTTGTTTGTTTGTTTGTTTTTTAACTTGAAATCCAAGTAAGCAGCAGAACAATCAAGATACAGATAATTTTCATTAATCCTCCAGAAAGTTCTGTTCTGAGAGTACACACAGCTCAGCCTCCTGCCCACTGGCAAACACTACGTCTTCTCTGTCTCTGTCATTTGGTCCTTTCTAGAATGTTATTTAAATGGAATCATACAGAGTCTGCCCTGTAGACCGCAGCTCCCTCACCACATTGCATTTGATTTTAAGTTTAGTTATTAGAAGTTATTTACCATACTCCCCATACACTTTTCTTCATCATTTTCTCTTTGAGGCTGAATGGGCAGACAGTTGATTCTCTGGATCAACTGTTTGTTTATTTCGTCTTTTGAAGTACATTTGAGTGTTTTCTGAGTTTGGGTGATCATGAATAGAAATACCACAAATATTTGCATCTAGATTTTTTAAATGTTCCTAAATTAATTCTTTTGTGTCCCCTTTTTATACACATTAATGGATTGAGAATCACACTTTTTAATGTACTAGAAAAATGTGGTTTTAGGTAATTCTTAGAGAAGGGTTGGATGGATGGCTCAGTCATTAAACCATTTGCTGTTTATGAAGAGAACCAGAGTTAAGTTCCCATCACCCATGGCAGGCAACTTTTTTTTTATGCATTTTGGGTCTGGGATAATTTTCACGGAGTAGGGGGGGTGGTTGCAAGTTGTTGTCAAGGGTTAGGAAAAGGGCTAAGCAAAGGAGATTAGATTTAAGGTTCTTGTTTATAAAAAAAGAAAGAAAGAAAAGAAAAGAAAAATGTAAATACTTTACATTGGATTGGATTATTTTATATTGTATACAAATTATATATATTGAAATTGATATTGTTAGAAAATGCTATATATATTTCTTTTTTTAAAAATTTATTTATTAAATTTAATTTTACATATCAGCCACAGATTCCCTTGTTCTCCCCCCTCCCAATACCCCCCGGCCCCGCACCTTCCCCCAGCCCACCCCCCATTCCCATCTCCTCCAGGGCAAAGACTCCCCCGAGGATTGAGTTCAACCTGGTAGATTTAGTCCAGGCAGGTCCAGTTCCCTCCTCCCAGGCTAAGCCAAGTGTCCCTGTATGAGCCCCAGAACACATTGGCATAGGAGATTACTTCCTAAATATAACACCAGTAGCACAGACCCTGACAGAAACAATCAATCAATGGGACCTCTTGAAACTGAGAAGCTTTTGTAGAGCAAAGGATATGGTCAACAAGGCAAAGCGACAGCCTACAGAATGCGAAAAGATCTTTACCAACCCCACATCTGACAGAGGACTGATATTCAGAATATATAAGGAACTCAAGAAATTAGACATCAAAACGACCAACAGTCCAATTAAGAAATGGGCTATAGAACTAAATAGAGAATTCTCAACAGAGGAAACTCAAATGGCTGAAAGACATTTAAGGAATTGCTCAATATCCCTAATCATCAGGGAAATGCAAATCAAAACAACTCTGAGATACCACCTTATGCCTGTCAGAATGGCTAAGATAAAAAACACTGAAGACACTTTATGCTGGAGAGGATGTGGAACTAGGGGAACTCTCCTCCACTGCTGGTGGGAATGCAAGCTTGTACAACCACTTTGGAAATCAATATGGCACTTTCTTAGAAAATTGGGAATCAATCTCCACCAAGATCCAGCTATATCACTCTTGGGGATATACCCAAGAAATGCTCAATCATACCACAAGGACACATGCTCAGCTATGTTCATATCAGCATTGTTTGTAATAGCCCAAACCTGGAAACAACCTAGATGCCCTTCAACTGAAGAATGGATTAATAAATTATGGCATATATACACAATGGAATACTACTCAGCAGAGAAAAACAATGACATCATGAGGTTTGCAGGCAAATGGATGGATCTAGAAAAAATCATCCTGAGTGAGGTAACCCAGACTCAGAAAGACAAATATGGTATGTACTCACTCATAGGAGGACACTAGAGGTGGAACAAGGATGACTGGATTGCTACTCACATCACCAGGGAGGCTACCTGGAAAACAGGACCCCAAGAAAGACACGAGGATTGCCCAATGATGGAGAAATGGTTGATATCTACATGAACAACCTGGACATGAGTGGGAGTAATGAAGGGCGAGGGTGGAGGGAAAGAGAGCCTGTGGGAGCGGGAGATCCTAGCTGGATCAAGAACAGAGAGGGAGAACAAGGAATAGGAGACCATGGTAAATGAAAACCACATGAGAAAAGGAAGAAACAAAGTGCTAGAGAGGCCCACAGAAATCCACAAAGATACCCCCAAAATAGACGGCTGGCAATGGTCGAGAGACAGCCGGAACAGACCTACTCTGGTGATGGGATGGCCAAACACCCTAATAGTCATGCCAGAAACCCCATCCAAGGACTGAGGAATCTGGATGCAGAGATCCACGGCTAGGCCCCGGGTGGAGCTCCGGGAGTCCAATTAGCGAGAAAGAGAAGGGTTTATATGAGCAAGAACTGTTGAAACCAAGGTTGGATAAAGCACAGGGACAAATAGCCAAACGAATGGAAACACATGAACTATGAACCAAAGGCTGAGGGACCCCCAACTGGATCAGGCCCTCTGAATAGATCTCTGAAGTATTCGAAGGCCACCTGGCCAAACATCCTAATTGTCATGCTAGAAACCCCATCCAATGACTGAGGGAACCGGATGCAGAGATCCATGGTCAGGCCCCAGGTAGAGCTCCAGGAGTCCAATTGGTGAGAAAGAGGAGGGTTTGTATGAGCGAGAATTGTTGAGACCAAGGTTGGAAAAAGCACAGGGACAAATATACAAATGAAAGGAAACACATGAATTATGAACCAATAAGCTGAGGAGCCCCCAACTGGATCAGGCCCTCAGGATAAATAAGACAGTTGATTAGCTTGATCTGCTTGGGAGGCATCCCTCCAGTGGGACTGGGTCCTGTCCTCAGTGCATGAACTGGCAGGCAACTTACAGTTGCCAGCAATTCCAGTTCTAGGAGATCTAGTGTCCGAACCTTGGCCTCTGCTGGCACTCACACACAAGTGCCCACACAGTCACACACACATACACACAAGCACAAATAAAAAAAAATAAATCTTTTAAAGTACTATTTACAGGCTTTGTGTGCTTTGAGATGGAGGGGGTTACTTTGTGGGCTATAGGCAGATTTCAGATTCCCATACTTTGATTTTTATTTATTTGTGATGAGTTTTCCCTCATGTGACTATTGTCAAAATGAGTAGTTCCACCCATTCTGGAACCAAGAACATATTTTCTCATTACTAGACCATGAGAGTGAATGAAGTTATAATTTTGTAGTGACAGAGAAAGTAGGTCTGAGCATCAAATTAAGGACTCAGAAGGATTTCTTATCATGGTGGACAAAAATGAAAAGAAAAGTTATGACTTCTTATTGTCATCTTATACTTCTTCCAGAACATGAAAGTGGAATTTATCATTGATTCATTTGCTTAATAACTTCAAAGAAATACTTTCGACATGCCTGCTCTGTGCTAGATATTAATATCTTAATGTTTTATTGAAACTGTTTTTAATTCCTAAACAGGTGCTAATTTTACAGCTCGATCCCAGACCTTTGCTGTCTTACCTGTGACCCACAAGGAGAGATCAACGATCATCCTGGCCTTGTCCCTGTGCTCAGTGGTGTCATGGCTGGCTCTGAGCTGTCTCGTTTGCTGCTGGTTTAAGAAAAACAAAAATAGAAGTATGTAGCTTGGAGGAGGAGGAGGATGAAAATACATCACGTATAATCATGTATAATATATTAATGATTTCAAAGAGAAATTTTATGGCCTTTTGTGATTTATACAACTACATGGATCTCACTGTTTCAATTAACATAATAAAGACAGGGATTGCTTGATCTTTAATATTAACAACTATATTAAATTATTACATTTATTGCATGCTCACTATTGACCAGGTTCTAAATACATTAGATCAATAAGTTCATTAATTCCTTAAACAACTTATTGACAGAGGTAGTGACTATTATTCTTGCAGTGTAGGTATTGGAGAGTAAGGTCCAGTAAGGGTAAATACCTGTGTATTGTCACACACCATAGAAATGTGGTTTGTATGCTCAGCCTCATCTTTGCAAGTGATCCTGCCAGAGGCATGTTAAAGAGCTGGGTTAGGAATGCAGCTCACTACATACAATGGCCTAGCATGCTGGAAACCCTGGGTTTGATTCTGAGAACCTTATAAACCTGGCATGGTGGGTCACATCTATAATCCCAGTTCTCACACTCTAGAAGTGGAGACAGGATGATCAGATGTTCAAGATCACACTTGGGTACATAACTTTGAGATTGTCTTGGGCACATAATTGTGAGACTCAAAGAAGAAAAACACAGAGGCAAACTCTGGAAGAATGTAAGTGTAGAAGGTTTTCCTTAGCAGGGAGATGGTGGTTGTTTTTATACTCTTTACTCTTTGCTCTTTTGGCTCTTTGGGTGGGCCTGCCACCCAGCTCCCAGAAAAGTCACACATAGAGTCTTATTCTTTCTTCTGAATGCTTGGCCTTAGCTTGGCTTGTTTCTAGCCAGCTTTTCTTAACTTTAAATTATCCCATCTATCTTTTGCCTCTGGGCCTTTTCCTTTTCTTACTTCTGAAATCTTACTTTCACTCTTACTCTGTGACTGCCTGTGTAGCTGGCCCCTGATGTCCTCCTCCTTCTCTGACTACTTCTTCCTTCCTCCTTCTCCTCCCAGATTTCTCCTTCTATCTATTCTCTCTGCCTGTCAGCCCTGTCTATTTCTCTCTCCTCCTTGCTATTTGGCCACTCAGCTCTTTATTAGACCATTTAGACAGGCAAAGTAACACAGCTTCACAGAGTTAAACAAATGCAACATAAACAAATGTAACACACCTTTAAATATAATTCTACAACAGTGAGAAGTCCAGAAATCATGCGCCTCCTTGATCATTTCCCTGGAAGCACAATGCCATGGTTTTAGGTTAACATGCATTTTGAGGGGAGTCTCAAGTGGACCTTCTTATCATTCTCCCCCAGTTTTTGTGAGTAAGAGAGGAAAGACAGCAGATGTGTCATTGAAAAATCCTTTCCTGACAACCAAACCTCACACTGTGGACCTTTGAGTGTCCTGAAGAAATAGTAGTGATATAAGGAACCAGCATGAAACCACAACCTTAAGCAATTACTACCTAAAAAGTGTTCCAGTGACTAAAGGCAACAGGATAGGATTCAAACACAGGAATCACAGTGGACATAGCCTGCTCTGACTACTAAGATGTTCACTGTGTTTGGACTTTCAAGGGCTATTTGAGAAAAGGACAGCCCTAATTGAGAAATACCATATCTGACAGCATTCAGCCTGGAGACCCTGTCTCTCTTCCTACCCTGGTGACCAGGGCTGGATAAGCTACCATCAAAATCTTCATCTTTCTTAAAGAAAGTAGTCTCAAAGTGGTTCTGAACTGTATTGCCTGTGATGTGTTGGACTGCAGTTTCTATTCTGTTTAGTGTTTAAATCTACAGTTAGGTCTATCCACATTCTGTGTATTTATGGGTCTATGTGTACACTTGTGTATGTGAGCATGTTTGTGCATGATGTGTGTACATGTGTATATGTTTGAGTATGTGTGTGTTTATATTTGTGCATGTGTGTTTGTGTATGCATGTATATGCTCATGTGTGTGTATGTTTGTATGTGCATGCGTGTTCTTCAATCTATGTATTTGTACATGTATGTGTGTTTGTGTGTATTTGTGTTGAGTGTATATATTTATGCATGGTACTTTCTGGTTTGTAAGTAGATTATCATGATCTTTTATGTCATATGATCCCATGAATTAGGTTATATAATTCTCACTCTTAATATAATACCTAATTCCACTAGTCACTAACAAGCCACTCACTAAGCCTTGTGAATTCCATCACTCAGGTCTAGAAGTAAATTATTCCTACAGTTATTAGTATATAAGTTGTCTATCCCAGTCCCTTTCTGTTCTTTAAACCTGTCAATATCTGTAGATTCGTTTCTCTGTACTAAATTTTATTTTTCTTGGAGTTTGTAGACTCATATTTAAAAATGATGAAGCTCTTGGAAGGAGTTTTAATAAAGATCGCAGAAGATAATCTACTTGAGTGCTTCCTTAGATAGTGTGCGTTCTGTACTTTCTGAATTTAAAATTAACAATCATTAATTTCTTAGAATAAGAGACATGCTCTTTCTCAACTTTGTGGTAGAAAATAATTCCCCAACTCAGTGATACACCTAGTTTTCAATTTTGCTTTGTCTCATGGCCTCATTGGACAGTGATTAATTACTGAGGACTCAAGCAGCTTTTGTCTGTATGTGCTCTACCTATCAGAATTTCCATGTTAAAAGTTGAAACAGAGTATTTAAATTTTGCAAATTAATTTATTCAAACAATAATAATGCATGTATTGCTTATAAATATAATTAACCCTTTGCTTTAAAAATAATGCGTGTTAAAAATTATAGTGAAAACTGCTGTATTCTTCTAAGCCTTTCTACTAGTTTTCTAATTAGAATTTTTAGGAGCTGCTGTGTATAATATTATGATGGACATATTTAAGCTGAACTGTGTGAAGATATCCAGCCTCACACAGAAAAAGAATAAGAAGTAACATAGTTGACTTTTGTATGTTGGATATGGTTTTATTATACATCTAAACTTGACAAAGTGAGGAGGATTTTTTGGTCTATAGATGTCCATTTTAAAGTACTATTTGTATTTTATTACATGAAATATAGTAGTCTTGTAGCAGAAATCTTAAAAGTTCTTATTAACAAATCAAACCTGAGGAGAGTTATTGGGGTCAATGCTGGTAAATCAGAGAGACAGAACAAGCCACAGCTATCTCACCTGGACAGATCCTCAGCTGGCCTTGTTTCCTCAGACTGGATGCCTCTGAGTCCTCATCCGGAATGGGTCTCAGCTGAACTGTGCTGCTCGAAAGCCTGAAGCTTAACCAGCCACATGCTTAACCAGCCAAATGCCTCTAGTTTCTGGTCCTCACGCCTTATATTATCTTTCTTCTTTCTACCACCACTCCCTGGGATTAAAGGCTGGCTTTCTGGGATTAAAGGTGTGTATCACCATGCTTGGCTATTTCCAATGTGGCCTTGAACTCACAGAGATCCAGAGGGATTTCTATTTCTGGAATGGTAGGATTAAAGGTGTGAGTGCCACCATTTTCTAGCCTTTGTGTTTAGTGGCTGTCTGTTCTCTGACCCCAGATAAATTTATTAGAGTACACAATATTTTGGGGAACACAATACCACAACATAGTCTCCTTTGCAGTTTATTCTTTATAAAGTATTTTTTCTTGTTCTTTAAATGGCACTTTTACCCATGCATGAGTTGGAAACATTGTGTCTTGGCCACATGAATATCATTTTAATAATTCAGGCAGTCTTCTAAATGTCAACAAATTTTATTCTACAAATTAAAAAGAATTTTTTGTTAATATTACTGTGAATCTTTAAGAATTAGAAATCTTAGAGCTGGAGAGATGGTTCAACAGTTTAGAACACAAACTGTTCTTATAAAGGACTCAATTTTGGTTCCCAGCACCTACATCAGACAGCTAGAAATTGGCTGTAACTTCAGCTCCAAGGGATCCAATATCTCTGTAGACACCTGCACATAACCACACACAGATAAACAAACATATACACAATTTAAAATAATATAAAATATTAGAAATCGGTAAAATTTGTGGCTATTGATGCATTTCCCAAAACTCTAAGTTTCCAGTATATCTTGAATTCTCCCACTGACAACTGATATAATAGCAAATTACAATTGTTTTACAAATCTTCCAACTGCCAAAGTATGCAAAATGTGTCTCCTTGTGATTCTTTCTAATTATTTGATTTAAGTGTGTTTTGTACAAACATCAGCTAGTTCAGCTTGAAGTTCAACCATCAAATTCTTTTTCCTTTAGAAAATTCATTCTATGCATCTTGTATTACATTTTATTTATGTGTATGTATGTGTGTTCATGTGTCCTCACACATGCATATTTGTGTATTTGAGTGTGGGGGTACACCTGCCATTGGGTATATGTGGAAATCCTTGAATCTCCTTATGTCAGTCTTCACTTCCCACATTGTTTGAGACAGGATCCCTTATTGTTGTTCATTGGGTATGCCAAGCCAGTTGGCCTGCTGCCTTCCTGGGACTCACCTGTTTCCACCTCACATCTTAATGTAGGAATGCTGGGATTCCATATGTGTGCTAACATGTCCTGCTTTTGTGAGCTCTGAACATCTGAATTCACATCCTCACACTTAAGTAGCAAATATTTTATCACTGAGGCAACTCATCAATGCATAAATGTATTTTAATGTTTACATTTGTCTAATGAATGAAGACGTCAAAATGAAGTATCGTTTTAGTCAGGGATAGGTGGAAGATGCTATTATTTTTTTGAGCCCAAAGTACACATCTGTTTGCATTAGATGAATGCACCACTGTCAGTTCCTTTGTTCTGCTGCTGTGTTGGTCAGCATCATGTTACTACAATGGCATAATTGAAGCAATTAACTTTAAAATGGAAAGGGTTTATTTAACTCACAGTTTTGATGATTTAAGTATACAGTGAGGCAGTCTAGTTGATTTGGACTCTGGTCAGGGCTGCAGGTAGAGCCCATCATGGTGGAAGTATATGTGGTAACAAGTGCCCACACCCAGGACAGAAGGAGAATGGGATTGGGTATGGAGATTAGGTTATACAGTTCTCTTGGAGGGCATGTCCTCAGTGATCTAAGGATCGAGGCCCCATTTCTCAGGTGGTATGTTTAATTGGCAGGCCATGGGCTGAATGTGACTACATCTGGCTAAGGATAGTTATGACTATAACCCAATGCAAAGTCATAAGACTACTTAAGTCATTATGAGATACTTTTTTGATATTTCAAAAGGCTTGCTTACATGGCCCTCAACATTGAGCTTTGTAGATGCCAATATTGTATTTCACAATCATAGAGATGAGTAAATTATAAAAATCTACCCTCCCAATGGTGCCATTCTGTGCATTGGGGTTTCAATCATGGGCCTCTAAGAGGTGTCCTCACCAATGTCCAAACAGGTTAACAATGGGTGAAAATTCTAATATACTCCTTGCAAATTTTTTTGATCCTTCAATTGAATCTATTATTTATTTAAAATTAAAAGCTTAATAACTTTTGCTAGTAAACTGGTCTTGTCAAATTGAAATATAACATAAGCAATATTGTGAAACACACAGTAAGTATATTAATTTTCTAATTAGCCTCCATCCTAAATATCCAAAATATTATTTCAATGTGTAGTGAATGTAAAATAAGTGGATATTTTGCTTTTCCCTAAATCAGGTGTGTATTTACAATGCATCTCAATTCAAACCAGCTATGAATCAAGCATTCCAAAGTAATGTGGGGCTGCTATTGTATCAGATAATACAATTTTATATCATAAAGTTAGTCATCAGTGCATTTTTTATGGAATCATCTCTTAAGCTCTAGGCATATTACACACACTCTGTTAAATACTTATCACAATTGGAAAAGATAGGAGTGACAGAAATAACCTCACATTTAGGTTCTCCTTGTAAATAAAAATGTCTTCTAATCTGACAAAACAATAGAAAATAACATCTTTTTTTTTTCATCAATACAGAAATAAAACCTGAAGACGTATCTGAATCCCAGGCTAAGGATCAAAAGAAGAACACCCATATCTCTTCCAAACACCGAGGAGGCCTACAGGTAAAGACAGCAAAGGAAGACACCACAATGGGGGAAGGTAAGCATGGCGCAGGGAAGGCGACTGTGGACTAACGGTGCTTCCTCCTTCCCTGGTGTCAGGTTATGAAGGGGTTTAGCTCACAGCCCCTTCTTTGGTTTTTCATTACTTTTTCTTAATTAAATAATACCCCAGTTCAGGAAGACACGGGTCCACCCGATTCACTCAGCTAGTAGCCTGTTATTTGAACTGACGTTGATATATCCTTTCTTAGAAAAAGATTATTGGTTTCACATTTGAGTTTGTTTAACAGAGAGATGGGAGAGCCAGAGTACAGGCATATAATCTTCCCCTTGGCTGTTGCAAAGCCGCCAATTTGGCAACATCACTGAGTTTGGAAAAGCAGAGAGTGTAGTTGCCAAATGCCCACTGTGCAAATTAGATTTAGCATCTTCGAGCCCTCAAGAAGTGAGTCAGTGTTGCTTAACCCTGCTTTGTTGTTTCCTGGTACGGTTAGCAGCGTGTGTCATTTGGTGAGCTGTGGTGTGTGCTCTTACTTCTTCCACAGTCAACTTACCACTAGAATTTATGTAAAGCGGAGAAAGTGAAGCCTTTGCCTCAATTGAGTGTCTGGCTTCTAGCCTACTAAGGGTGTACAATGGGAATGCAGTGGCCAAAGCATATGGGGTTGCCAAGTATGGATACGGTGTATGAAAGATATTCGCATAATTTCCATGACTCAATGTTTTTAAACATATGTTCTAAATACAAAAACAATTCTAGTTTTCCTAAGAGTCAAATAACATATTTTCAAATAGAAAAGGAATACCAGTTTTTAGTAGTTCTGAGTTCATGTTTGACCAAAATCTGTCAGTGTGAAATTATATTTGAATGAGCTTTTCAGTTGTGTGTACACAGGTGAATGCATGTGTGTGTCCATGTGTGTGCTTACACACACAATTAACAGACTGTTTGTGCCATTTCCCATAGAGGAAATACATTTTTTTTCAAAAGTATCCAGCTATATAGTACAGTCTTTCAAACTATTTTAAATAATAATAAAAATGATTAATAATAATAATAGGGAGTAGGTGTGAACTGGGGATGTGGTAGTATAAGAAATGGAGGGACAGAAAAGGACACAAGAATTCTTTGCAGATTCCACATCAAGCCATAAGGATTTGGGGTGCTCATCTACCTCTTAAATGAGAAAGCATCTTGTCCTCTATTGTATGCCTTTCAGGGTTATTTGAAATTTCCTCTGACTCTAGCAGCCCATCTTCAGCTACATTTTTCAGCAACTGACTGGAGCAATGCCATGCTTGCACCTAACCTAATATGGTCATCTACATGGCTCACAGTCCCTTGATTAAATTAACATTATTAAATACTCTACAATGGCTGGGGTTTATGGGGTAGTTTACTAATAAATTATCAGGGATTAGACAAAGAATAGGGATTCTGGGGATCAGTTTAAACTGAAGAGATGGGCGCAAAGAGGCCATTTTATTAGGACATCCAAGTTAAAAATAGATGTATGTGAGCCCTCCCTGAGGTTCATCCTAAGTCTTTTCCTTGTCTTCCAAGCTTTGTGTAGATCTTAAAAACAAAACACCTAATTATTAAAAGCTTTAAATATGTTTGGTTTTATTCAACTGTCTACCTACCATTTTAAGTTTCCTTTTCCCTCTGTGTTTTTAAACTTTTGGCATTTATTAATAAAGTAGTTGGTTTTCTTGCTCACCACTGCCTTTTTTCCATAAGGATTCCCTTAATGCTGATGATCATTTAGATATTAGGGTTGAATTTAGATATTAAGCTCATTATGTCACCACTACTAACAAAAATGTCGCAGATGCAAGAGTGGAAGAAAGGAGTGAAGTGTGAAGACAGAGCCTTCAGAACACAACACTACCAATGGTTTCAACACACTGACGCCGTCTTTCCCAGTTCATATATAAGGCTTCTCTTCTACTCCCCAGACTTAACAAATCCCCGTTGTCAGATGAGGGAGCAGGAGAATGTGACAATTGAGGTCATAGAACCACAGAGTGAACGGACTGAGTTTAGTTCTGAATACCCCCTTTGACAGACTTTCTGTCCCCAAGCTTGACAACTAACTTCCCTGTGCCTTTCAGTTTCCAAATTGGTAAAATTGTCATAATAATAGTGTGCACAGTTAGGTTATCTTACACAAATTGTACATCAATTAAGAAAATTAATACCAGCCAAGATCACAGGACACATATCACATAGTGAATTCACCACGTGCTATGTATTGTTGGGTTTTCTCATGACTATGCAGCATTCACTCAACTTGAGATAGCCTAACTCCTTGTCAGTTTGCTCACTTTCTCTGCCAAATGAGGCCAAAGGTGCTATGCACTATTCTTCATACAGCTTTCCCTAGTTTTTCTTATTGGATTGAGGTACCCTGAATATGTGCCTCCATGGCAACGCCTATGGCCTTGAGAAACTCTTTGTGTGAGTGACTGCTTCTTTCCCAAGGAGCAGCTCTCAGCCACAGCAATTTTGTCCCCTAGACATGGTGACTGACTTACCATGGTCAGTCTTGCAGAGAAGTGTCTCGGTTGTAAAACTAAAAGCAGTGTGACTCTGTCATTCTCTCACTGCCAGAATTCTGGGGACAATTAGTTTCATTTGCTTTAAAGGACATTTGCAAGGTGTGGAGAAAATGTCTCACCCAGAACATAGTGTGTGGAGACTGAGGGTACTGCAATGTTGCATGATGCCTGGTGTCGAGCCCACAGCAGAAATGACCTGGTTGAAAATGGCAAGAGTATCAAGAATTAGAAATCTTAACATGAGGCTCTTCCTCATTTTGCTACACTTTGGTGAGAACCAAGTAGAATGAATGACTAGTGAAATTTAGTATTCTTTCCCCCATGATCCTAAATATTAATTTATGGCATGGCATTGACTAAATATTAATTTATACATCCTTTGTGTAATTTTAATGAGTTATTATGTGGTTCCCTGTCTTACATCAAGTTATAACATTTTGGGGACCCAATATTAGGGACAATTAGAGAAGGATTTCAGTCAGTGAAGTAGAATGAAATCACAGCAAACAAATATGTGATTAAAGAATGTAGCTATGACACTGAATGCTAAGGGGGCAAAGAGCATTATCTCAAATGACACAATTTAGCCCTCCAGGTCCTGAATCATATTATACTGTTTCAAATCTCATTTGTTAGGGGCCTGGTTGTCCACTGTGCAGAAACTGGTTCATAGACATGCCAGAGAAGGAGTCTTGCATTGCTGTCAAAGCTCAGACCTGTATTGTATTTTGTTTTTTTGGTCCCTTATACTGGTTAATAGCACAGAAGTCTCCCAGGCTACACTTCAGTTCTGAGTCTTTCTTTGTTCAGTCTTCTTCATACTTCCTTCTTGCTTGCTTGCTGAATTTTATCAATTCGGCTTTTTTTAAATGCTTGATCTACCTATCTTTTTGCATGATCTCTGTAGTATAGCCACATTTACTATCCTTCAGCCTGTGTCTTCCTCCTCTCCCATCTCTTTTCCTTCAGTGACAGTGTCTGCTATGTATAGCATAGGCCCCCCTTTCAAACTGTTCACATATGTGTCTGCATAATTAGCTCCTCTCATTTCTCCAAACTCAAAATGAAACACTTATCAGATTCCTTTATCTAGGAGTAGTTACACTGTTCCTCTTTTGTCTACTTAATGCACAGACTTATTTATGTCTATCTTATCATTTGATATAAATTTATATCTTCTCTAAACAGAACCTCTTTCACCATAGTAATTATTAAATTAAGAACCACTGGGGAAGACAGGCAAGACCTTTCTCTAAGCCCCAAGGAAAGGATAACTGTATTTGGAAACTACTAATAGCATCACTTTATCACATAAAAACAAGGAGTTTTAAAAGCATGAATGAAATCTAGCACTTATTTTCTTAAAATAAGTACAAACACATACTAACTGAAAAGTTCCTTGCTATACAATATTGCATTAACAATAAAACTTTAGATTCCCTACTCAAATAATGACAAACAGAAAATTTAATCATAACCTACAAAACATTTTTGATATTGTAGAATGTAGGTAAATCAAAACTAAAAAGACAATATTGGATTTATAGATGATATTGACATTTAAACCTGACCCTTTTCTTGGTAAATTTACTCCAGTTTAGTGATTTCATTAGAACAACATAAAGTGAACTAATATAATAAGCTAGTAGGATGCAATTGGGAAGTATAATGAAATTGGCTTAAATATGTGATTAGCTTTAAAGAATAGTAATGAATGATATGGTGAACTTATTAAAAGACTATATTTTGCCAAACAGTTTAAAGAAATACTTAAATATATTCAGGGATGATGATATGTCCATAATTAGATTTAGTAATTACAAAGACCTGTTAATTTATTTTAATTTAATTTCAATCATTTTATACAATGTTGAATGGTATAAGATGACTCTAAATTTCATCATAAGGTCTAAACCAATGAGAAAGATCCAATCTTCTAAAATAAATTAAGTAAATTGATGCCATGGCAGTGGGAATGTTAAGATCTAGCAGAGAGGTGAAATTTATGTTACTACGCTTAAGATCATTTGATACTAATACAAGTGTATCATTTGATACCTAGTATATATATATATATATACATACATATATATATATGTGTATATATATATATATATATATATATATATATATATATATATATATATAAAGGTTTATAAACATAATGTGTTAAAAATAGAAACAAAATAGAGCTGTAGAGAATGTCACCGGTAAAAAGGAATAGGAAAGTATAGTGATTCATGTATGAAGATGACACAATAAAACCCATTACTTGATAATGTTAACATAAAAACATTCAAAAGCAAAACAGTATATACATGAAACAAGTGAAGTTGACTATTTAGAGTATTTACCTATATCTATATTTTTAAAAGGTGAAACAACAAAGTATATTTCACAAACATAAATTATCTGAATAAATCGGCCAACCATATCCAGTGGAAGAGTGTCTCCAAACCAATAAAGTGCAGGACACTTGGGACATTATGTGAGAGACTAAATATATTCCTTCCTTTTTTTTCCTCTAAAGTTCTTGACTTTCTGTTGAACAATGTATTGCTTATTAAAATAAGCAATAATTTCCACATAAAGAAATAGGGAATCAAAATAGAACACGGGCAACAGTGTTTACTGTATATACATTCTGTAACATGTGGGCAACGTTTTCAGCCTTATTGACAAGTAAGGAGTGGATTTTTTATACTAATTGACCTCTGCCTCAGTCCCCGGGAGTCTTATATAAAACCATCGAACTGAGAACTCAAGTGACTCAACACTGAACACCATACATAGAGCAGGGTTGAGAAAAAAATATGAACATTTCAGATGAAGATAGGGAGCCATGGGCACCTGTTGCTAAGACTCTTGCTGTAAAACCAAAAGAAAGAAAATACTAGTGAAAGGATACTCACTCAGCCAAACTCAAGTGAGAGGCATACCATGTGCTTGATGTTAGAGAATGTTCTAAAAGTCAAAAGAGACTAAGAGGGCTGGAGAAGTTCTAGTTAGCTGTGCATGCACTCAGAAGGTCCTCAAACCAATGAGTCTTTATCTTGGTAGAGCAGACATAGATCTTGCCCATATCTTATCCCATTCTTCCTGAAGCATCATCACATCTGATAATGGATGCTAAGAAGTGAGTAATCTGAAGTCATGTTTCCATTTTAGTGGAGACCCATGAACAAGGCCTATGTGGGAAGGAAGCATGTTAATTCTTATGTTTTGATACTCACTAGCCTTCCTTCCCTAAAACCCAAACATTCAAACATTCAACTGAATGCCCTAGGATACATATCTGCCATAAATTCATTTTTTATCTAATTTGTCTGAGATCTAAGCTTCCTGTGGAGGTCTAAGATCAAAGGAGCTGATTCCTTCTGATGTCGGCAGTGACATGTAATGTGTGCTGACTTAGTTCTGTCTATAAGCTCGCAGTGGGAGGTGGCCAGCCTCCCTGGGCACCTTTACACTGTGAACTTTCCTTTCAGCTGGGGAGTCTGTCAGGTGTGCTGCTGATTGGAGCTGCCATGTAAATAATTCATGGGAGATTTTAAAAATGTTTAGGGGTCTGCAAAAGGAAGGTAGGCTTGCATTAGTCTTTTTTGAATAGATACAGAGTTGAAAAACAAGAGGGTAGGGGGATTTCCAAGGAAGGTCTCTCAAAAACCAGGCTAAGAGCATCTTCAGTGGGCTGAGAAAAAGTGACTTGTACTGTTTAACTCCTCAGATATGTAGTGATATTGAATTTTGTCAGGGGACTAAAATTTAGAATCCATTTTTCTTTTAAAGTGTGCTTCTATATGGTAATTTATTATTCTTGTTCCTTGGTTATTTGCTGATCCTGGTAAACCCTCTTTTCCTCCTGGTGAGAACAGTAGTTACAGGGATGATAACTAGTCCAGTAAAGGCTACAGGAGGGAGCATGATGACTGTGCAAAGTTGATGACAGGAAACATTTCCTCCCTTGAAGGCACTCAAAGCTCCACACAAGTGAAGATGGCCAATAATAGAGGCAACTGCACAGGCCAAGAGAGGCACACCAGTCAGTGTACACCAAGATATAAATCAATGTAGCTGAGCTGTCAAAAAATACTTCAGGGAAGAGTTGCAGACCCTGTAGGAAAACTAGAGTAACCAGAAAGTTCCTATAGCTCTCAGCAAGAGAGTTGGGTAACTCTGGCTGATAAATGGCAGGCAAAAGACTATGGAAAAGGATAGAGGAGTTATGAATAACATGTGCTTCTCAGATACTAATCCATGCACTGTGGAAATAATATAAGCAGTAAGATTTCTTCTCATTTTTTCACCCTGAATGAAAGGCATCATTCTTATATTTGCTGGGTCCATTGCTTTATTTTTATGTCTTCAGGTCATTTTTCAATCCACCATTAGACTGGATTGAGGGTACTTTGTGCCCTGTTTCTTATGTTAAAAAAAAGATGTGCTGTCTCCTAACAAAAACCAAGGCAACTTGTGAATTGGAGCTGTATCATGTACCAGTTAATAAATCACCATCGACAATGAGTACCGAAGAGTAAAGGACTGAAGGGGAATGCAAGATAAATGGGCCCTATCTACCTCCCAAGAATTTGGACAGATCTCTCATTTTTGTAAACAATAATGCACATGAAAGGTATCCTTTTGTATGCATGACATTGTCCGATACATTTGAAAATAGTATAAAATTATGCAGGTAGAGCCAGGAGATGCTCAGTCTTAGGATGAGCATTACACAGACAGCTAGGAGAAGAGGATAGTAAATGCACATCATTTCTTTCACTATTATATTTGCTTCTTAATTCTCTGTGGTTGTCCTAGTCTTTACGTAGTATTGTGTGGCCCTCGCTTTACAGAGTCTGTATAGCCAAATACTTGAATTTTTCCATAAGGTCTATTTCTGCTTTATTTGTGACCTTAGAAAGCTACTTAATTTGTGTCTTAACTTCTTTACAATTAAAGCAGAGATAATAACACCCTATACAACAGAAAGTTGTTTTAAGGACAAAATTGTATGTGAAACTAGTATGGAATATATGTTGACTTTTATAATTGAAAATATGTGTTAATTTAGATTATTAAAGCAAATTTTGGGGAAATTGATAGTTTTTTTTAATTCAACTCATTTAATGCACATGTTGGTTGGCTTAATGCTTAGCCTAGGCTGTGATATGAATTTCAAATCTGACCCATGCTTATAATGAGAAATACTTGTTAACTTAACAACATTGCCTGAGTGATTTTTTTTTTCTGAGAATGATATAATCACATTTTTGTTACATGGCTAATATCAATTACAAATTGAGTATGAAGTATAGTACTTTTTATAAAAAAATATTTCTAAATTTATTTGGAAATTGGTGAATAGATGTCATTCAATCTTTGATTCTTTGACTATGCTGCTAGGATGGCCAAACATATAACTCATGCAAGCCGTGTAATCTGATTAAAAACTAAGACCTTTCTTCCCTTGTGTTTCTTTTTATAGATATGAGAATGAAGGTCATGCAGGGAAGGCAGAACCAGTTTTCCCAACAGTCAACGGAAGGAGTGACCAAAAGAAACATTAGTCGCCGTGCTGTCCCAGAGGAAGGAGCTGCTGCACCTGCCCCGAAGACTCCCAGAATCACATCCCAGGGGCTCACCTGTGTTCCAGGATCTCTTGCTCAGCAGCTGACCCTGCAGGAGCCTGGGAATTGGAAGGAAGCCCAAAAACAGTTGCTCAGATACCAGCTGGCAGGGCACAATCAGCTGCTCCTGCTATGCCCAAACCTCAGGCGAGAGAGGCAGCAGGGTCAGGAGTCTAGCCAGCTGAACAAAGGGAGTGACTGCATAGAGCTTTCCCCAGAGAAGGGCACTTGTGTTTCCTCTAAGACTGTCTGCCTCCACACAGCACCATCAGAAACTATCCAGTAACAACTCTGAGTGTGGGACAGTGTGGGTGTTTGTAGGAAAAGGGGGGAATGTTTAAAATTATTTCTACATAGTAAATGGGATAGAAGAGGCCTGATCTGGCAGGACAACAATGGGGGAGTATGGACTTTGAATCTTTTGACTTTAATATGGAAGACAGTCAGAGAAAGGCTAGTAGACTGAGACTGTGACTGATTACGTCTCTTGTACCTGTCATTGATCCTACCCAATTCCAGCAAATAATAGGCTCTCAAACACTTGCTAATGTTTTCCTAGGTTCAGACTTGTTGCAATGCAGCCAACTTTATACCTATGCTATACTGAATTTCACTATTAGGAACTGTGATTTAAGTGCCTCTTACAGTGAACTCCCACAATGCTTTGGGCTAGTCTTCTAGAAGACTTCTGATTGGTTTAGTGAGCTGCAGTTATATTTGCAATGCTATAGAATACTCAAGAGGCATCTTGCTCCTTGCTCTATCAAAACTAATCCTCCCACAAGGGTCAACTTCATGACTGTTACTTATAGATTTTATTTTAGTCAGTTTAAATTCAGTCATTGTTGAGAGCTGTCTGCATTACAAATATTATCATTTGTACCTCATGAGTATTTTTACTGGAAAGACTATGATCACAATGACTTTGTTGGAATTTCAGTTAATAAAGATTTGAAAATACTAAATTTAAGTAAATTTTGTTGATATACTATAGTTACATTTTACATTTCTCTTGTTGGTTGGGCCAAATTTACAACTAAAAGGGAATTTTTTTCTGGGAGACTAGAGATAACACAAAGGTGAAGTGGATTGATTAACAGCTCACTTACCAGAGAACTGATTTTTTTTTTCCAGCATAAGCAAGTATAAGGGCTTCCCAAGAGAATAGAAGAGAAATGCTATTGGGTGTGGTCTCTGGAAGCTGTGGTAAGGAAGACAAAGGCAAAGCATGAGCCAGTGCTTTAAGAAAGGAAGTGCACACTATTTTACCACACTCAGATGTTTGTACAGTCTTCATCTCTACTCAAACTGAAGAATCATCTAAGTGCACTGACTACGACTTTTGTCTGGTTCCCAGAAAGCCTAGGACCTGAGAATATGAAGCAAAGATAGCAGAAGTAAGGAGAATTTCCACAAAGAGATGCTCACAGATTTTCCCCAAGTATAAACCAGTGTTTCCCAGTGTCTGACTGGCTAAGGGGCTATCCTATGATTGAGATAGAACATAAACAAGAAATACCGTCTTCTATTGCTAAATCTTAAATAACAGCAGCTAAGAAATAGAATCCATAGGCAGCATGGGTATAAAGTAGTCATTGACTGGATCCCATGAGTTGGCTGGAGCAATCTCAGCCTCTTTCTCATTAAAGATTCTTGAAGTATCTCATGAAACCCGCCCCATGTCTAGGACTACCTTGTTCTGAAGGAGTTACCCTTCCCTGTGGCTCTGTACTGACTGCTGAGGGAGGTGAAGGTGATGCTTCCTGGGAGACTTAAATACAGTTTGTATGTATACTGAGAATATCATAAGACAATCTAGACTATAAAAATTTACTTTCAAGGTATACACTAGCTGCCTCTGGATAAATGTTCTTTATAAATATATTTTTGTGTTGTTCGAATCTTGATGGTCTTCTAATAAAAAATAAACAAACAAACAAACAAACAAAAAAGGAGCCAGATATTAGGGTGAAAGCTGGAAAGATCAGAGAAGCAGAACAGCCAGCCACTAGTTCTTACCTTAATGAAATCCTCAGCCTAAGAAGAGTGAGTTCCTTTTTCCTCACACCTTATATACCTTTCTTTGCCCTGCCTTATTACTTCCTGGGTTTAAAGACATGTGTGCTCCCAAGCAAAGGCATGAGATCTCAAGTGATAGGATTAAAGGTATGTGCCACCACTGCCTGACCTCTATGTCTATTCTACTGGCTGGCTCTGTTTTCTGGTCCTTAGGCAAGTATATTATACAATATATCACCACATTTTGGGGGGGCAACAAAGGTATTTTAGAAACAAAATAACAGTAAAAACCTTGAATTACTTCTGCATAGCATTCCTTCTCCCATTTAATTCATTCTTATAATAATATTTCATTATATTTCCTTTGGAAACTTTTTTGTTTGTTTGTTTGTTTGTTTGACACGGGGTTTCTCTGTGTAGTTTGGTCCGTGTCCTGAATCTTGCTCTATAGGCCAGATTGGCCTTGAACTCACAGAGATCCTCCTGGCTCTGCCTCCCAAGTGCTTGGATTAAAGGCGTGTGCCACCACTGCCTGGAGGTAACTTCTTGATTTATGAAACCACTGGCCATTGCAAACTCTTATGCATACCATTGGTTCCTAAGAACTGTGACCTTCCCAAAGGGACAAATCTATAATGGTTTTATAGGGTTAGGGAGAAACCTGATTCTAGTGAAATTCCCAGGTACCCACACGGATGAACCCAGCTAAGACTCCAAGCAATAATGGAGAGGATGCCTAAACTGGCCTTCTCCTGTAATCAGATTGATGACTACCCTAATTGTCATCATAGAACCTTCATCCAGTAACTGATGGAAGCACATGCAGAGATCCACAGTTAAGCACTGGGTGGAGCTCCTGGAGGGAGTCCAGTCAAAGAAAGAGAAGAGGGATTATATGAGCAAAGGGGTCAAGATCATGATGGGGAAACCCACAGAAACAGCTGATCCCAGCTATTTGGAGTTCACTGACTCTGGACTGACAGATGGGGAATCTCCATGGGTCTGAACTAAGCCCCCTGAATGTGGATGACAGTTGTATGACTTAGGCAGTATGTGTGGCCACTGGCAGCGGGACCAGGATTTATCCCCAGTGCGTGAACTGGCTTTTTGGAGCCCATTCCCTTGGAGGGATATCAGCCTTGATACAAGGAGGGGGCGGGGATTGGGGCTTGATATGCCAGACTTTGTTGACTCTCCATAGGAGGCCTCTCTGAGTAGTGGACAGGAAGTGGGGTGGGAGGGAAAGTGAGGGGGTGAGCAGGAGGAGAGGAAGGAGAGGGAACTATGGTTGCTATGTAAAATGGAGGGGGGGGACCTTTAAGTAATTTTTTAAAAAAGGACAAAACCCTTTCAGAAGTTAAGTGGCTTGAGTATTATAGTACCCATCAGTCATTGTGCTGCCTGCTGTTTGTCTTCATGTCCCATTTTCACTCACGTGACTTCCTTGGACACTTCAAATTTCTGTGCAGACTTTTGCTGAGCTCTATTCCATGCACCTACTGAGAATTTTCAGGTTACTTCATAGCCATTGTGAAGCCAGTGCAAAGCTAAACCAGGTTCCACCTCAGCATTTTCCCTTCATTCCATGAATGGCTTCTACTCTAACAGATAGCTAAACAACCATGACTTTTTGTCATACATGACCCTGCTCAGTCAACTACCAAGACACGCATTTATATTCCTGAAGTGCAATCCTAATTAGTCTTATTAAATAAAAAAACCTGGAGCCAAATAATAACCAGAAACATCAGAGGAACAAATGAGCAGCTACCAGAGACTTCTTACCTCTCCGGATCCTCCAATTGAATGGGGCTGAGATCCTATCTTCACCCCCCCCCCTTATATTCCTGTCTCTACCTCCCAAGTGCTGGGATCAAAGGCACCAGCACCACCAGACTCTGTTTCCTGTTTAGACTGGTTCAATCTCGTGTAGCCCAGGGTGGCCTTGAACTCCTGATCTTCCTGCTTCCTCCTGCTAAAAGCTGGGATTAAAGGTGTGCCCAACCACTGACTGGCCTCTATGGTTAACTAGTAGCTAGCTCCGTTTTCTGATCTCCAGGCAAGGTTTATTTGTGAGAACACAAACAAAATATCACACAGCGTACGCCCTTTTCTAAACTATCTCCTCATCCATATCCCATGTGGTGTGAGATAAGTTTTGAGCTAATTTTCTGTTTTACTGCTTAAAAAGAAGAGGATGGGCAAGGATGGGGCAAATTCTAGGAATAGAAAAAGAAGCTAAGTTCATTCATGGCTTAGAATAAGTCTATTAAACACAGCTCACTGTAAGCCAGTCCTAGACTGTACCATTGATGGAGGTAAATATTTCTCAGCTACTCCTATTAACAAAAATAAGCAGTGGGATAAACCTCTTTTTCCTCTATCATTTCAAAGAAACTATTTTTGTTGCTCATTTATAATGCTCTCTATATGATGCACCTTTCCTCCCAAGAGATGATTGTACTAAGGCTCTGGGGATTTAAAAATATTTAACAATAGATTTTAAGAGATGCTTATCATAAAAAGCAGATAAATACATGAGGTAATACAAATGTCACTTCACTTTACTGAGCTATTTCACACTAGATAAGTTATTTTGTACACAATACATACATGGCAATTTTTAATTTGTGAAATACATGAAAAATTCATAAATATTTTTTGCATAGTAAAATGGAAAGGCAAGCCAGTGTAGTTTGGGCCCATTTTTCAAGCTTTTGCATTGTGCTCAGGGAGGTTCAGCCTTTGACAGATGTCATTCCTAGAGAAGAGACTGAGCCAACTCAATCAAGGCAGGTACCATAGAATTCTTGTCCACGTTACTGCCAATGAAGCTGCCAAAATGAAAGATGCCTTGAACTCTCTCAGGTTTTATCTTTTCTGAAAGTAATTCAATTAAATGACTCCTTCCCATCTATCAGTGGAGTTCCAAATATACAGAATTACTGTACATTAAATTCACCCAATGCACATTCAAAAACACAAAACAAAATGGAGAAACATTGTAAGCCACATGCACTTATTACTCAACTAATTTTTTAAACTATGTATGCCCATGCCATCAAAGAACTTTCATTAATTCTATCATTTTCAACTTATTCATTTATTCTATCATTTGTTTCCCAAATTTAAAATGGTTTCAGTGTCAATTTTAAAAAAAGCAATAAGCAGAAGAAATTAGAATAGAGTGGAGAACAGTTTATTTTCATCTTCATTATAGCATTGTGACCAATTACAAACAATAGTGGAGAGAGGAAGTTTCTAAAATGGAGTTTGAAAAGATAAATGAAATACTTTTATGAAGTCAAGTGAAGCATAAATAATAGAAAACAAAGATTTAGGTGTTTCACATTTTTTACCCTATAAGTTTTAAGTATGTTATTAAAAACAATTGGGAATCACTTCTCTCTGAGTAATTCGAAAAGAGAGTGGGTTTCTCCTAGCATTATAGTCTTTTGCATATGAGAGAATTCTTTAATACATTAGGACCTTCTAAAATTTATTGAGATCCAAAGGATTTATTATTTCTTTGTCGTCTCTTATTTTAGCCACAAAAGATCTTATTTTCATCACTGTATCTTTTATTTCAAAATTAGCAGGTACAGCAAAAGAAAAGAGTCAAGTTGATGTTAGAAAATGTTATAAGAACTCACTCTATTTTTCTGTAGCTGAAAAATAGGCAGCTGTCAACCTCCGTTAGGGTTAAAGGCACATCCCAAAGTCTACATCCAGTCATTCGTCCTTCTTGTAGAATAGAAAGCCCAACATAGAAAACTGTTTAATTAATGTAATGCCAATATACAAAAAAAAAAAAAAAATTAAGGAGTATTTAAAATTCAGAAACTAAAAACATATTCACTCACATAAAGGTAACAATAGGGAAGCAAGAGTCTTTTTAAGTCAAGTGTGGACCCAAGATATGCTCACACCGCTTAGACATGCTTAGACATGCCTGCCAGATAGGGTGACTCTCTGTCTGAGGTTAGCAGCACATTGTGTGGTTTTCCCTATCTAACGCCGTGGAGACTTAAGTCTAAACCAATACCACACACTAACTTTGAAATAGATGACTTATGCTAGCAGCTCCCTAGATGGAGACTCTTAAGATAGAGACATAAAATGCTACATGCTTTCGTTTATAAACAGTGGATATGGTTTCAGAAAATAAATATTCTAGATTTTTAAAAATTTCATGTAAATAAATAATCTTGAGTGTGTCTGGACAGCTCTAGAGGTATTATACATTTGGGATTATAGATGTATTAGTAGCATCAACTCCTATCCTCCATGTAAAAATTTTTATTCTATTCCTATGATGTAGCAGCTTCAATTATCACCTGTTTCTAAAACCATCAATCTATACTAGTTTGTCTCTATAATAATCCAACACAGTTAAGAAACTCCTACCCTAAAGGAAAAACAAAACAGAAGAGGAAAAAAGAAACATGTTTTTGCTAACACATTTTGTTATTTCTTTTTTCTGTTACCCTACAAGTTCATTAATGTATCCCTTGACACCTTTACAGAATAGAAACTTCTCCAATGGGACCACAGATGACATCTCTGTTGTCAGTTCTGAACAATGCTTCTCTGTATTCTGTTCGAATCACCTCTGTACAGTATCTAATTGAAGCTTTCTCAAACGCCTCCATTCTGTTTTGGCTTTATTTTCCATCCTTGGTTTACTTGCATACCTCACCTACTTGTGTGGTGGCTATAATGAGAATTGCCCTGCAAAGCTCATCAGTTTGAATACCTGGTTCCCAGTTGGTGAACCTGCTTGGGAAGGATTAGGAGGTAAGCCCTTGTTGGAAGAGGGTGTGTCTCTGGAGATGAACTTTGAGGTTTCAAAAGGCTTACTACATTCCTGATGTTCTCCCTTTCTACTTCCTGCTTGCGATCAAGATGTGAGCTATCATTTTTTTCTGTCACCATGCTTTCACTCTGCCATCATGGACTTTAAACCCCTGGAACTGTAATCCCAATTAAATGCTTTCTTTTACAAGTTACCTTGGTCATTATTTTTGTTTTCCAGTGGTGGTGCCAAGAGTGAAGTATTGCTGGGAAGAAACTGAGCCTGTTATTTTTTGGAGGAATGTGCAAGAATTTGGGACTTTGTAGTTAAACCCTGTATGAAGAGTTTAACTGGTCATCTTAGTAGAAACAGGAAGACAGTTGTGATGAGGACATTGTGGACTATGGAGCTCAGGAGGTTTCAGAGTGAAGCTGGGCCTTTCTCAACAACTGGGAAAGAGGCCATTATTGTGATATTCCTTTAAAATGTGGCTACCTTCATCCCTTGACCTACGAATTTACCTGAGGCTAAATTTAAAAGTAAATTTAAAACTAATTTCATTGATAGAGAAGATTTCCAGGCTGTCTCGTGTTGACTGTGTCATGTGGTTATTGGTGACCATTCTTATGCAGTTTTATAATGGAAAAGAGCAAACTGAGCAAAAAGAAACACAGAATATACAGTTTTAAGAGAAAAAGAGCAGTGCAGGAAATTTGATGTTGGAGCCAAGGAGATGAAGGAGGGATTGGATCCCCAGTGAAACACAAGGAGGGACTTCTCCAGGGCTAGACTCACCCAGGCAAACTTCAAACTTAGAAGAGGCTTAAGGAGTTTCCTGTCCTTAAAAAACAACAACAAAGCTAGGTGTGGTAGCCCACTCCTTTAATCCCAGCACTAGGGAGGCAGAGGCAGGCAGATCTCTGAGTGTGAGGCCAACCTGATCTACAAAGCTAGTTCCAGGACAGCCAAGGCTACATGGAGAAACCCTATATAGATGGAAGTTTCTCAGCTCCACCCTGCTAAAATCCTGCCCAGCCCCATGGACCCACAGCTGCTTATAAAATAATCACTCAGAGGCTTAGTATTATTTAGAAACTGTATAGCCTATGGCAGGCTTCTTGCTAGCTAGCTCTTTCATCTTAAATTAACCCATTTCTATTAATCTATGTTTTGCCACATGGCTGTGGCATTACCAGCCTGCTGGCATCTTGCTTTTCCTTCAGCAGCTGTTGGCATCTCTCTCTCTTCTCCTTTCTTCTTCTGGTACATCTGCTTGAATTTACTGCCTGCCTCTAAGCTGCCTTGCCATAGGCCAATGCAGCTTTATTTATCAACCAATCAGAGCAACACATATTCACAGCATACAGAAAGACATTCCACAGCACCCTGTCTTTAAAAAAAAAGTTTTAAGAAAGAAACAACAAATCTAAGTCTGCTGAAAATATGATTCAAGGGTCCACCCCAAGTAGGTGACCAAACTTGACAGTGTTGTCTGCATGGGTCTGGCTTTAGATTCATGAAGGATGCATGATTAAAGGGCCTGTAAAATAGTTCTCCAAGGTTGGTGAGCTCAGCTTGAGGCCATTTGTGCAGCAGTGGAGTCCTTGTGTGGAGGCTCTGAGAGGTCATTGTGTAAAGTTGTGAAAATAAAGACTTGATTGCTTTGGAGACCCCAAGATGTTGTGGATATGCCAGAGCTATGAGTTATCTGCCAAGGAGAGAGTAGAATCATCTCAAGAGAGAGAGGTGTGTTGGTGGCAGCCAGGCAGGAAGGGAAGATCCATCTCAACTCTTTGACATCAGGTATCAGACAGTTTCAGGGTTTGGTTTTGCCCTGTTGAGCTTCTATCTCGCTTTGTCTCAGTATTTTCTCATCATGCCCCTACTCCTACCTTTTGGAATGTATCGGTAATACATAGTCTCTGTCACTTATATGTTGGAAATAATGTAGTTTGATTTTTGGTTCTGCTGGGGACGATGGTTAAGAAATTGCCTTAGTCTCTGAAGAAACTTTAGCCTTTGAAGCAGTTGTTGAGATGTAAAGGCAATGGGGACTTTGGAAGTTGGATTCAATGCCATTCTCATTATGATATGGCCATGATTCTATAAGGGCTGCATAATAATGTGGTAGTTTGAATGAGAACACCTACCCCCATATGCTCTTGTGTTTGAGTACTTGGTCCCCAGTTGGAAATGCAAGGGAAGAATTCAGAAGTGTGGCTTTGTTGGAGGAGGTGAGTCACTGGGCATGAGCTTTGAGGCTTTGAAAGACTCAGACAATTCCACTGTTCCCTCTTTGCTTCCTGTTTGTGGATTAAGGGGTGAGCTCATAGCTGTTCCTGCCATTATGCTTTCACTCTACCACCACATACACAAATTTTCTGAAACCATATGATCAATTATGTTGCGGAATATTTGTTTAACTATGCAAAGATGTGTTGCATTTGTTTAATTACATAAAGATATGTTGTTGCTTTACCTTGCCTCCCTAAGGTACCTGATTGATCTAATAAAAAGCTGAACAACCAATAGTGAGAGAGGAGGTATAGAAAGAACTTTAAGTAGAGGGAGGAATTTAGACTTGGAAAAGAAAAAAAAAGGATGCCAGGGAGACACCAAAGGTCATAGACAGACATGGAGGAAATAAGAAAGTAAGACATACAGAATGAAGGAAAGGTAAAAAGTCATAAAACAAAACATAGATGAGTAGAAACAGATTAAATTATGTTAAAAGAGCTACTGGGACAAGCCTAAGTTCAGGCCAAGCATTCAAAATTAGTAATAAGTCTCCATGTCTTTATTTGGGAGCTGGTTGGTGGCCCAAAGAAAATTCCAACTATAATTAAATGTTTTTAAATAAGTTGCCCTGGTCATGCCATTTTTCCACAGCAACAGAAAAGTAACTAAGTCAATATGCTTTCTCAATAAAGAGTAAGACAAAGAATTATTTTTGGACTGAGTCAAAATCCATTTGTGTTTTTCCTTAGTCTGTGGTAACACAATCATGAAAAAAAGATACACAAACGTTAAGGCTATTAATGCAGACTATCAGACTATCAATCTATTGTGAACTGAATGTTTATATTTTCTTCCAATGTGTACACTCAAGTCCTAATTTCTGATGTCATGGTATTTGTAAGTACAGGCAAGAGAAAGCCCTGATAGTCCATTGTGTAAAGCTGTGAAAGTGAAGACTAGATGCTTGGTTAGGTGATGGGGTTGGGCACTTCATGATGAGATTAAAACTCTTACAAAGAACATCAGACACTCAACAGCTCACTTTCCCTATCCCTCTCTCTTTGACCCCACCTTTATCCCCACGCCAAGCTCGCTGCTAAATGAGGTTATAGAAAAAAGCTAGCAATCTTCAAACTAGAAAGGGGGCTCTCACTGGTGACTGAATTTTAATTTTTCACAACTTGATCTTATAAGTATCTGTATCCCAAACTATGAAAAATAAATGTTGTTTAAGCCACTCAGGATATAATATTTTCTTATGGCAATCTGAATTGAATAAAACACCTGATTAAACTTTTTAAATAGTATATATTATAATTTAAAAATTTGCAAAGTTGAGATAGCATCCTATTGTTCTGAATGCATCACATTTAATAAAATTTTGTCCTCCTGCTACAGCCCAGTATCACTCATATAATTTCTTACTGGACAGAGTGACCAAATATCTCAATTTTTATTTCTTTTAAAATAATTTTAATATTGTAATCTTATTTCATGACCTACTATTTGAAAACTTTTAGGTGTATTTTTATGCTTACTTTGCTTCTATGATTAGAGATGACATTTATACCATGGCTTACCCAGTTGTGATCCATTACTTTTATTGCACATGAGTGTATTGAACTATATCTAGTGAGTTTTTTTTTCAAGAAAGGTAAAGGCATTTATATTTTACGAGTCTTTTGTCACAGACCAGTGCTTTCATTCATAGAAATCATGTGGCAAAGCATAAAATATTTTGCAATCTTTACCTCATTTAAGTATTTGATAATTCTATATAAATTAAATTATCTCTGTTATTTATGGTCATTTGAATACTCTACGATAATAATTACAAAGAAAGGCTGTTCATATTTGCAATATGAGAGGAAGCCTTTTGAAAGTGAGATGTTCAAAAGGGAATAGAATTTAAATAACCATAGGATAGTTCATGTAGGGGGAAACATATGCATGACTACAATAGTTCTTTATCCCCATATCATAGATCATTCCACAATAAATTATTGCTTTTATAGAAAAGAAAAGGCTGAATGAACAATTAATAACTACTTTGAGCATATGAAATTATAATAATCTGTTACGGTAGACGTGATTTCAACTTGTACAAGGACAAATGGGAGAAAATTCATTTTGACAAGATTAGGAATTAGGGAAAAATAGCTTAGAAGAATTGTCAATGAAAATTATGAATATATCAGCATTTGACTCAATGGAAGTTTTAATTTTTCATAACATTTATTTATATGTGTGTGTGTGTGTGTGTGTGTGTGCATGTATATGAGGGTATGTGTGTAAGCATGCCGTGGAGCATATTTGGAGGTCAGAGGACAATGAGTTCCAGGAGTTGGCTATCTCTTTCCAACATGTGGGTCCTGGGATTGAACTCAAGTTGTCAAGTTTGGCAGCAATCACCTGTGCTAATTGAGTCATCTCACTGGTCCTCTGTTGATATTCTTTTGTTTACGATTTGTATTGTTTTTAATGATGTGCAGGTGTTTGTGTCTTTGGAGGTCAGAAGTTTGAGGTCTCCTGGAATGGAGTTAAATACTGTCCACCTGACATGAGTGCTATGAACTGAACTCCGGTCCCTTGGAAGAACATGAAGTGATATTATACACTGAGCCATCTCTCCTGTCCCTGTATTTGAGATTCTGAATGCCCAGCTAAATGCTATTTCTCTTGTCTTATGTACATACCAGAAGATTCTGGAGTAAGTAACCCAAATTGCCTTGTGTTTTTTCCTGTGTCAAATAACACATGGATCAGAAATTAATAACACCAGTCAGTAATGCCTTCCAATCTAATCAATGGGTGCTTCTCACAGATACTGTGTTCCTGAGTGACCTCATACCATTCATTCCCAGCTAGATTTTCACAGAGGCAAGGGGTCCATGAAACAGTAACTATGCCATGTGCATGTCTATTCTAGGTGATCTGTTGAGTGACCATGATCTGAGTGTGTGTGTGTGTGTGTGTGTGTGTGTGTGTGTGTGTGTACAGCATTCACGCTTAAACAACCAGAATACTCAATTAGAGCAGACACAAGCTGTTTTCTAAACTTTTCTAGATTCTTTCTTTTGTTCATCATGGTAAATGAAGAAAGAGTTTATTATAAACAGGTAGGGATAGTTCGGTTGGCCTCTGGTACTTTGAAGATGAAGGCTGCCAGGAAGAAGATGTTTGTGACTTCTGGTAACCAAGAGTGGTCTCAATAAGGAAGGGAGGATGTGTTGCTGTGCAAGACAGTTAGTTTTGGCATCTACATAAATGGATGATCCTGGAAACTGATTATTCCCATAGAAAGTCCAGGTATAAATTCAGATTAAGACTTTGACTTAAAAAAACAAGTGAGACTCTGAAAAAAAAAAAAAAAAAAAGGAACCTGTTTAAACCATCTGGCTTTCAGGCCTGTAGAACCAAGATCTAATAAACAGGTACTGTTCTAGGTCAACGGTTGTGAAAATAGAAAATTATTAGAGACTAACATCCCTGAACAGAGGTGAGACTGGTGTACTTTGCACCTGTCCCTTGGTCTCTTTTTTAGCTGGTGGAAATCACTCCCACCCTCTAGAAGCTTGAACTTCCAATTCAATTTGCAGATTCCCTCCCTGAGTACAGCTGGTTCCTGTCTGTTCCCAGAAGCTTCTCCAAGCTCCCCCAACTGGTGCAGCAGTGCCCTTCAGTGTGAAAAGGGCCACTATCAGGTCTCAAGATTCAGAGGGTTTGTTTCCATGACCGAAACCAAAAGACAAAAATCATCGCGATTTTTCTCTCTCCCGTTCCGACTTCTCATTTCCTTCTGGTTCCCCAACTAGATTCTGACAAAAGTTATTTGCAGCACTCCCATCTGTTCCGTGAGTGACAGGAGACTGGTGTCAAGTGAGAAAATGAAATGTAAATTTTATTAAACACCTCCTCTCATCTTTGTGTATCAATCCAGATTCCAGCCGAACACAGCAATCAAATCCTGTCTATGCCAAGCCCTGGGGCAGATAGAAAAATCATTTCTCCTTAATACTGTTCCCTTCTAGTAAAATATTTTGCTGTTTAGTAAATGAAAATTTTTAAATGCAAACCCTGCATTAATCCTAGTGAAAAGCATATCTCCAAAATGAACGCTTAAAGGAGGAGCTGAGAAAGAGAAAAGAAGAGATTTGGGGGGCAAAGGAATGAAGGAAGGGACAGGGGAAATAAGGCTGTCTCCAGCTGTCATGTGCAGCCTTCCTTAGCAATGCAGGGGTGCACATCTGTAGAATAAACGGCAGGATGCTTTGAAGCTAGGACCATTAGAACATTTATCTCCAAGCTGCCTTCTCTCAGAGATAATAGAGATCTTAACTCTGATCATTGCCTTCCAATGGCATTAGGAACATAGATACTTCGTTTGGGATATGAATGTATGTACAATGGCTGACAGCTGCTATGTGGTTTTGACAGGTGATGTCTGGCTATAAGGAAATTCTTAACTTGGGTGTAATGTATGTTATTTGCTTAAAAAAATAAAAAGCATACCTATTGTGCATTTGATGACAAACTTTTGTTCAATAATTAAAGTACCAATTCATTTTATAAAATAGAATAATTTTATTCATATTCTATTTAATTTCAATAAACACTATAAATACATTATGAAGAAAAAAATAATGTTTTTAAAAAATCATTTAAATATATTTGGCTACACAATCTTTATTGTTTTAGCTTTTCATTGATTCTTTGTGGATCTCATATCAAGTATCAAGTGATCCCATTCATCTCCTCATCCCTTTTTATACACCCCCTGCCCTTGCAACTTCTCCACCCAAAGATAAAAGAAAATTTAAAAGAAAAAAAAATCTCATTGTGGAAGCTGTAGTTACACAATGAGTCACACAGTGTGCTGTTTAGTCCATACATCTTTATTTGCAAGTGTTCATTGCAAGGAGTCATTGGTCTGGTTTGAGGCCTCTGGCTTCTGCTACACTCTTGATACTGGGCCCTCACTGGGATTGCTCTTGGATATCCTGTTGTTGCCTAGTGTTATGGAGATCTTGCAGCTTTTGATCTGCAGGACCAAGCCCTTCAAGTGCTCCAGCAGATCACAGATGTGGTGGATGTTGGGGTGGGCTAACTCATAGACCTGATTCTGGGCCTGGGTGGTAGCTGGGTTGGTCTGCCAGCCAGCTCTCCCTCATCCTTACCAACAGGGTGGCCTCTCCAGCATTGCTTCAGCTAGCTCGTACGAAGCAGCAAGCAACAATGGGTGAGTCCAGTTCTCTTGCTCTCAGGCCCTCACTGGGCGGCTCATCCACATCCACAATAGCAGAACCAACTCTACTGTGTTGCCCAAGCAAGGTGCAGGGCCCACTCTCCCAATCGCTGCAGCTGGTGAGGGGCAGGACCAGCTCTCCAGTTCTCATGTCCCTGAGACCAGCTCTCCTGACTAATACAGATGGTGAGGGGTGAGGAGGGGGAGGGCAATTTTCTCTTTCCCACTCCACCACCTGTCAGACGACGGGGGCAGAGGCAGCTCTTCCATACTCATGTCCTCAGGGCCGGCTCACCCATGCCCTGTCAATAGTGCCGGCTCTACTGTGCTGCCCAGGAGAGGTACAGGGCCTGCTCTCCTGAATGCTGCAGTTAGTGAGGGTCAGTTCTCCTGCCTGCTGAGGTGGCAGGGCGTAAAGGAAGGGGGGCAACGTTTAGTGTTTAATACAAGAAAATATATATTTTTTTTGCAGTTTGCTGGAATATTAAACAGGGAAAACTTTTGTATAACAAATATATAAAGTTAAAGATAAGGAACTTAATCCATAAAATTATGTAACTTCCACATGGAGAAATGTCAACATATTTTCTTTCAATGTGTTGGGCCATTAAAAGATCTTACCCCATTTCCTGAATGATTCCTCTTTTATTGATTGATTTTAAGCCCTCATCTACTAACTGTGTATAACTCTGAAGTATACTGTCACAACTGGATGTATGTGTGTGTGTGTGTGTGTGTGTGTGTGTGATGATTAAATAGGTGTATTAGCATTTTGCTCTGACATTTATAATTTCTTCATGTTGAGATAATTAGAAGTATTCTTTTAGTTGTTCTTGCTTGTTTGTGTTTTTGTTGAGATAGGGTCTCATTAGACTACAGTGGACTTGAAATACTGATCCTATGGCTTCCACCTCTTTCCAAGGGCTGGGGTTCTGGGTGTGTGCCTCCTACTTAACTTTTTCCTAGCTCTTCATAAAGTACATAGTTGTAGCTGAAGTTTTCCTGTATCCTGCCCGGTCCGCAGGCTCTCAGACCTAAGTAAATACACAAAGGCTTGTATTAATTAAAACTGCCCAGCCATTAGCTCAGGCTAACTACTGACTAGTTCTTACATCTAAACTCAGCCCATTTCTGTTAACACATGTTCTGTGGCTTTACCTGTGTGCCATTATGTGCTGCTTCCCAGGCTGGCGTCTCCCTCCTAGCCTTCCTCTTCCCAGAATTCTCCTTGTCTGCTTATACTGCCCATACTTCCTGCCTGGCTACTGGCCAATCAGCATTTTATTAAACCAGTTTACAAAAGCATTATCCCACAGCACATAGTCACTCATTGTGAGCTACAGTCAACGTGATAACTGAAGAACTGCAACACATTCCTTGCATGTAACTTCATTTTTGTGTTCAGTATCAGAGCCTCTCCTACCTTCCTTCTCCCCTCTCCTTCCTGGCTTACCACGCCTCCTTCTGTTCTACTGCTGTAAAATCAACTATTGTAGTTCCTATCCATGAATGATAACATGTGACAACTTTCTTCCTTTGCCTGGCCCATGCACTTGGCCTCCCCCAGGTCCACCCATGTTGCCAAATATATCAAGGTTTTGTTTCCATGACTGAGAAAAAATCCCATTGTTCATATTACATTTTCTTTATCCATTTCTGCTAGGGATGCTATGAATGTGTTGCTCTGATTGGCTGATAAATAAAATGCTGATTGGCCAGTAGCCAGGCAGGAAGTATAGTGTAGGCGAGATAAGGAGAGAGGAGAATTCTGGGAGGTGGAAGGCTGAGTTAGGAGATGCTGCCAGCTACCACCACCATGAGAAACAAGATGTAAGGTACCAGTAAGCCACAAGCCACATGGCAACTTATAGATTAATAGAAATGGGTTAATTTAAGATATAAGAACTAGATAGCAAGAAGTCTGCCATGATCATACAGTTTATAAATTATATAAGTCTCTGTGTGTTTACTTGGGTCTGAGCAGCTGCAGGACTGGTGGGAGAGAGAGATTTGCCCTGACCTTGGGCCAGGCAGGACCAAGAAAACTTTAGCTACACATTTCTTTGTTGATTGGCACTTTGAATGGAGGCTCTGTCTTACCTTTTGTGAATACAGCTGCAAAAAGCCCGAGACAACTGATTTCTGTAGCTAGAGTTTTCCTGCCTTGCCCACAGTCAGGACAAATCTTTGTCACCCACCAGTCCCACAGCCGCTCAAACCCAACCAAGTAAACACAGAGACTTATATTGCTTACAAACTGTATGGCTGTGGCAGGCTTCTTGCTAACTGTACTTATATCTTAAATTAACCCATTCCTATAAATCTATACCTTGTCACGTGGCTCGTGGCTTACCGGCATCTTCACATGCAGCTTGTCATGGTGGCAGCTGGCAGTGTCTCTGACTCAGCCTTCTACTTCCCAGAATTCTTTTCCTCCTTGTCCCGCCTATACTTCCTCCTGCCTGACTACTGGCTAATCAGTGTTTTATTTACTAACCAATCAGAGCAACACATTTGCCATACAGAACATCCCACAGTAGATTTCTTTCTGCAGTGTGGACTTCATTTCCTTTGGATACTGAACCATATGGTAACTCTAGGCTTTGCTGTTGGTGGTAGTTTTTATTTTTATTTATTTGGAATTCACACACCACCACTTTTGATACTAGTATAGGAGTTGCTGTCTACACCAACAGTGTATGGGAGTTCTCCGTTCTCTGTATCCCTCCTAGAATTTGTCATTTATTTGTCATTTTGGTGATGATAGACATTATAATGTCAGTGAAATACCTTGTTGTGGTTTTGGTTTTCAACATTTTGGTGATTTGTTACATCAAGTAATTTTTCACACATGTGATATCTATTTGTATAATTATTTTTCATAATTTTATACTAAGAACTTCATATATCATCAATGCATCTACATTACTCCTGTTCCTAGATCTCCATCCAATCTTTCCATGTTCCCTTCCTCCCAAATTCATAATATCTCCTGTAATTATTATTATATTTACAGATGTGTGTGAATGTATATGCAAACATGTATATGCAACCTTTTGAATCCATTTAGCATTGCCAGCATATGCATGTGTCCTGAACGGGTCACTTGAGATTAGACAGCCAATGAGGGAGATTGTCCCTACAGGAAACTAATTCTCCCTCTTTAGCAGCCATTGACCACCTGTAGCTCTTCATCCAGAGATGGGGCCACGGGGAATTTTCTCTGTCCACATTGGCATGTCCACTGGTGTCATCATTAGTGCCAATCTGATTCAGGCAACCATAATGTTGGGCTTTCCTGGGCACATTTTTTTTCTCTGTCATGTCTAGGGAAAACTCTCTAACAGCAGGTATCCTGATTGTTTGACTCTTACTGTCCTTTTGTAACCTCTTTTGTGATTTTCCTCCCTCAGCCTTAGGATCAGTGGTTGCAAAATATTTGCAACACAACCCATTTGTATATATGTTTTTGAAAAAAATATTGATTTTCAATTGAATTATCATTTGATTTTACAATTGAGTTTTCTAAGTTCCTTGTAGTAGTCTACTCTTAGATAAATAATTTTGAATTATGTTTTAATTTCTCAAGTGGTCTCTTCACTATATCACAGAGAGGACTAGGAAAAAAAAAAGAAAAAGAAAAAAGAAAAGAAATCACTGTCTGTGGTAGTTTGAATGAGAATAGCCCTCATAGACTCATAGTTGAATGTCCGGTTCTCAGTTGGTAGACTAGGAAGAATTAGGAAGTGTGGCCTTGTTGAAGGAGGTGTGTAACTGACATTGGCTCTGGGGTTTCCAAAGCCTACCCCATGCCCAGTCCCCAGCTCTCTCTGCCTTCTGCTTGTGAACCAGATGTAAGTTCTTAGCTAATATCCAAGGGTCAAGCCTGCCTCCCTGCTGCCATACCACCATGATGATCATGGACTAACCCTCTGAAAGCAGGCCCCCCATTAAATGCTTTCTTCTATAAACATCCATTGTCATGGAGTCTTTTCACAGCAATAGAACAGGAACTATGGCTCCTCTTTAACTAATATTAATATGCTTGTTTTATATTGGTGGAAACATTTTTGAACTGTTTTGCCTTGAGTTCATTTGTGCTTGTGGTCTCCTCTGATTTCTCTAAGAGAGAGGGATTTCTCAGGATATGGGAATTTCATAACTAAAACTAGGAAACACAAGAAAGTCTCAGACAAACCAGCCTGAACTGGTCACCTTAAAATAGTAATTCCATACACTTTGGTAAATTTAAAGCTCTAGAATATTTATATAAAATTGCTGCCTCTCTAAGTCAAGAATATCTCTTTACCCTCACCGTGGCAGTGTCCCTGTTTTAGGAGGAAGAAGAGAAAGTGAGACTTAGAGAACAGAGCTAAGGACATGCTCTGGTTTCAATTCTGTTGCTGTGACAAAGAGCTGGCTGAAAGGGACTTAGGAAAGAAAGTGTTTATTTGTCTTACAATTCTGCATCAGAGTGCATTATTGTAAGGAAGTCAAAGTAGGAACCTAAAGTATCACAATTAGAGCCAAGACCAAAGAGAGAACAAATGTGTGGATTCTCATTTGCCTCCTTGCTCTCAGCTAGCTTTCTCCTTCCCTGTGATGTCCTGGACAAGCTTCTTAGAGAATGGTGCCATCACAGTTGGCTAGCCTTCCCCACCAACTAATAGTGAAGACTGTCCCCAAAGGCATACCCACAGGCCAACCTGATCTAGGTCATTATATATAGGTCATTAAGGTTGTCATTAAGCTTCTCTTTCCAGGTAAGTCTAGCTGTGGTGGTTTGAATGAAAAGCGAGACAATTTCCTGTAGTTGGAGTTTTCTCCAGCTCCCTCCAACCCCGCCAGTCCTGGAGCCCACTTAGAAAATAAACACACAGATGCTTATATTATTTAAACTGTTTGGCCTAATGGCTCAGGCTTCTAGCTATCTAGTTCTTACATCTTAAATTAATCCATTTCTATAAATCTATACCTTGCCACGTGGCTCGTGGCTTACCAGCGTCTTCACATGCTGCTTGTCATGGTGGCAGCTGGCAGTATCTCCCCCTGCCTTCCTGTGCTCTCAATTCTCCTCTCTGTTAGTCCCGCCTATACTTCCTGTCTGGCCACTAGCCAATCAGTGTTTTATGTATTGACCAGTCAGAGCAACACATTTGACATACAGACCATCCCACAGCAATTTCCCATAAGCTTAGGTATGTGAACACCTGGTCCCTGGCTGGTGGCATTGTTTGAGGATGTAATGCTGCTTGCCGGTGGAAACATATCACTGGGGGTGGACTTTGAAGATTTATGGCCTCATCCCACTAGCAGTTCATGCTCTGGCCCCTGCTGCCATACCTTCCTCATCATTATAGACTATTTCTCTGGAACGGTAAGCCCATATAAACTTTCTCCTTTCCTTGGTCATGGTGTTTTAATTACAGTGATGGGAAAAAACTGATGCATTAGCCATGTGCTGAGCTGTGGGCAAAGTGGGAAAAGAGAGCAGAGGTTACTTTTCCTCTCTTCTCGATAGTGGTTTACTATGAGAGTGGACATGGATGTTGAAGGAGTGAATACAAAGTAAATTATCTCATGACACAGACTTCAGGGAAGAACTGTACTTTCAACATACATAGTTTCCCTTACCCATGGTTCTGTTTCTGCTTATTTCAGTTATCCAGGATGAAAGGCAGTCTGCAAAGAGCAAAGGAAGGGTTTCATAAATAAACAATGTATGTTTGACATTTTAATGCAACATGATATGATGAAATTTCTCAATAATCTGAGCTGTCTGTGACGAGAATTATCTCATATTTGTACTATGAGTGCAGTGGCTCTCTTAGTTACCATCCACTATTGACACACCATGGAGCTGATGTTCAAGTCACCCCAAGTAGATATGTTGGATACTAGCATATGGAAAGACAAGCCATGAAATAGTTCCTGTAAGTGAAGATGTGAAAGTTCTAAATTTAGTAAGAGAAAATTTCAGATATTTACATTGCTAAATTTATAAGATAAAGTATTTTGAGAGAACAACTAGATTTATATAAACTTTTACAATATGTTCTTATAATCTTTCTGTTGTATTATTGTTGTTCATCTCTTCTCACATCTATCTTACAAATTAACCTTATCTTGGGTGTGTATGTTTAGGCAAACATATGGTATTTAAAGGATGTGATAATGTGTAAGGTTCCAGACATCTTACAGAGATCTAGAAATTTATCCCATGTTTGGAGGAGGTTTCCTTACTTCTGCATGAATATTTTAAAATATTTATAATTTCTACAGGTAACAAGGGGTTAAAAAAGTGCTCTGGAAATATTTGTTGATTGATCCCCTGGGGGGAAATAATTCTACCTTTTACTTTTTAGTTAGCACTAGTTAACTTTGTATTTATTTTTCCAGAATATTCTACACCAAAATGGCTAGAATTTTAAGTACTAACCAAGTTTAAGCATGAATAAACCAAACGCAAACAAAAGCAAAACCTTAACTGTAGACAAGAGTTAACTATAAGAAATATCCACATAATTCAATCTTTGTTAAAATTATGGAATTTCAATAATAACTACATTATATTTTAATATTAAGTGCAGAACGCCACATAGGAATATATCCCTGTGTATGTGCCCTGAACAGACATTATCCCTGAGAGACAGAGCTATTTATATCTCCTTTGAAAATATAATAACTAGGACTGGAGAGATGGCCTTGTTGTTTAGATCACTTGCTGGTTTTGCAGGGAATTCAAGTTGAAGTTCAGTTCCCAGTACCAACATCAGTTGGTTCAGAACCACCTGTAACTCCAGCTCCTGGTGATCCATGTCTTTTTTTGGCCTTCATAATCAGATTTATGTGTACATATCCATGTATAGACAGACACAGGCACATAAACATAATTTAAAATAAAAAAGTCTTTTAAGATATAAATATATTAACTGGATTTCTGTAACTCAATGTTATCCTTTCATGAGATCTTAAAAATCCAGTAAGTACTGTTGGCATGAGGACTGGAGTGCCTCACCTCTGCTTTGATGAACACATCTCCCTGAAATCAACTCTGGAAACATGCACCTGCACAGACTTACTTCAAACCCACCTGCTGCTCTCCAGCGCCCTTGCCCAGTGTTTTGAGCAGTCTGCAGATGGCTGAGAATGGCAACATGCTAGCCCTGGAGAGGTCTTAGATCCCATGGCTCTTTGACAAGTTTCTAATTGTCTCTCTTTTGTCATCACTATCCAGAGGTAAAGATCAACATAATCTGCCCACTCAGTCCCAGTGAGGTGAGTTTCTCTTCGGTCCACTTGGAGAAGCCATGTTCTTAATACTGCTGTCCTCGTGGTTGCTTGGCTGGGAAAGGATGCCAGGGGACCAGGCTAGTGTGCAGCTGGCAAAGAGGGAAGAGTAATAGACACAGCATTGACTAGACCCAATATCAGTGCAAGCACTGGGAAGCGGTCCTGGCTTTGGGCTGCCTGAAGGCAGTGGTGATCCCCTGCTTGTCCTATCTGTCAGTCTATTTGATCTCCAAATGAATTGCTTTTGATAACAGCTATATAAATGCAGAACAGATCCGCTGGGCCTTCTTAAATGAGGCTCCTTGCTTTCATCTCCCAGTCATTTCAGAGAGCAGATAGACTTGTTAGCGGGTGGACTGCAATGATTTATGTTTTATCTTGCCTGGTTTGAGGCAGCATTTATTTAGCCCTAAATTCTTCCCCAGCTTCTTTGTAAGGAGAAATGTTTGAACACAAAATATTTGGGACTTCTTTTTGATTGTTTGTTTATTTTAAGTCAATAATAGATGTTTTCTTTTCAAATTTTATTTTGAAAAAGCAATGAAGCTTATCTTAATAAGGGAGAGAAGGAAAGGGGGAGATTCACTATTAAAAGCACTTTCATTAATACACTCTCAACCAAGTCATAAGGAAATCTAATTATACCAATCCTTGAACTCCATAAAACAAATAACTAAGAACCTTTATATTAATGTCTACTAGAAAAGGAAATTAATTAACTTAATCAAAACAAAAGACACTAAGATATCTTATATTTTTCATACTTTCTTAATACATTTAAAAAACCATTTTTGGAAGTTTTAATTATGTTTCTTACATTTTTTTCTTTACTTCATTTTTTTGTATTTTACATTTCCCTCATATTTCTCTTTCTCTCCCTTCTGCCCTCACCCCCTTTCTTTCTCCCTCCTCATCTCTCTTTGATGTGGGAATTGAACTTATACTAGAACATCAAGCAGTATATGTAAGTGTTCTACCACTGAATGACATCAACAACCCAGAAAATTTTCTTGTTAAGGAGACAGGAACATCATTCATAGCACAGGAGACATTTTGTAATTTTGAACAAAATGAAAATTATTTAACTTTCATATACTAGAAATAAGCTTACTTAAGAGGACAAACTTGAGGATTAATGGCAAGCCCCCGAAACCACATAATTCAATAGAACTAGATTTCAAATTCCCTGCTGAATTACAAGAACAACAATACAAAATGGACACCTGTACATAAATTATGGGTCAACTATTATAAAATATTGCTTTCAAAGAAAATAATCAATCTAAATAAAATTATCAATATGATTTTTCTCAGTGATTATGTTTCATTCGATTGTGAACGTACGATAATTCTCTCATGGAACACTATGCTACCATATTCAGGATGACAGCATACAACAATGCCTTCTTAAATTCCATGTACAAGAAAGCAGGGAAAAGAAATGACATGGTATTAAATATGTGCCATCTATGTATCTAGGAAAGAAGATACATTATTTTTAAGGAATGGTATTTGCCTTTCTCGATTGATAGTGTGCAGAGTACCTTTCGGTACTATGAACAGCAGTAGGGATGAAGGCTTTAGGTAGGCACCAGATTGACTTCTCCATGTCCAAGGTGTTGTGTAGGAATCTATCTACAAAAGCTTAGATCTACAATACTGACCCGCCTGCAACATATTCCTTTGCAATAGTGGCACAAAGCTATGGGAGTAACCAACCAATATCTGATTTGAGTTAAAAGTCTGCCCCATGAGATGGGTCCCCTAGGTAATGCTGCTTGGCTGTTCAAGAATCTGAGACTAGATAGTCCAGGGACCAAGGGGAAAACCAAATACTAAGGAAACAGCAATAAAATGACTCCTAATGACATGCTGTACTCATGAATCCATGCCTTGCTCAGCCATCATCGAAGAAGTTTCCTCCTGCAGCAAATGGGAAGAAATACAGAGACCCATAGCCGACAACAAATAACCATACAAAATAAACAACAAAACAAAACAAAAAACCATAGTCTGCAAAGAGTGAAAAATCTTGTAACATTTAGTTCTAAAAGGGGTGCCTTCATCAAATCCCTCTCCCAGAGCTCGGGAAACTGCAGAAGAAGAGGAGGAAAGCATGTAAGAGCCAGAGAGGATGGAGGACAGCAAGCAATCAAGGCTTTCTAGACACAACAGGGCTGGCACACATCTGAACTCACAGAGTCTTTGGCAGTGCACACAGGGTCTGCACCACATGGGGTCCTAGAGCTGAAAAAAGTGGACACACATACACACATCTCTAACCCAGAAGCTGTTGCCAATGGATAGCCACATTTAAATGAAAAATTAGTTTTCTCTAAGGGAGTCTCACTGGGGAAATAAACTACCCCCCTTTTTTTTGCAAGTTGTATATGATTTTTTTTAATGTTCACTTTATTTAATTTGTTATACAACATTATAACATATAAAAAGATAGGAAGGGTAGCATAGTGAATAATAAGTCTCAACAAAATATCCCCTCTGCTCATGTGTAACTCACCTTACTTCACCTCCCCACAGTTAACTAATGAGCTATTTTAATTATTCTGTGTAATTTTTGATGTTAACATTACATATGCTTTTCAGGATGTTTTACTTGTGTTATCTTGTTTTATATGTGTGTGTGTTTGTGTGTTTGTCATTATACAGACTTAGAAGATTGTCCAGAATCAAATTTATGAAACGCTAGTCAGATCTTTAATATAGAGGTTCCATCATTAAATATTCAGAGAAGTAAACATACAAAATATTCAGAAAATTTCCTTGACTGCACTAAATAATGCAGGTGCTTTTTCCTGCCAGTCTTTCTTAAGCCATCTTCTAGAAGAAAACCTTATATATGTAACTTGTGTCAGTTATTTTAAGTTATCTAGTGATACCATAAAGCATAGGAGAGGATGTGTCTAAGCAATCCACAAATAATACAACAAATACTTAATGTTAATATTTAATATTGCAATACACAAATATTTAAGTGATCTAGTGATACCATAAAGCATAGGGGAAAATTGCCTAAGCAATACACAAATATCACATCATTTTATACCAAAGATGTTCAATTTGATTCTGACCCTTTAGGATACTTATACAATATGAATCCATACTTAAGATTATTGTTTATTATATGTTATATATGGTTTACATGTTTTATAATATTGGGGGATCAAATCCAGGACTTCACAAATGGTGGAGAAGTGATCTCCACTGTGGTATATGAATTACAACTCCCATGATTTTTATAAATATACATATATATAAACATTAATGTATACATACATATACATATTTGAAAGAAAAGAAAACAGTTTTCCATCCATAGCTTCATAGATTTTTATGAAAATTTATATGTCTGATTAGCAACAGCAAGAGATTAAATATTTTTCAATATATTATGCACATACACTAAATATATTACAGCTTGAAAACTCATGTGAAATTTATTTTTTAAATTTTTTTCTACATTGTTCTTTAATAAAGCAATGCCATTTTATTTTTTGAAAGTTTTTAGTAATAATGTATTTTCAATGAAATGCTATTTATTTTAATAAAATAGATTCTATGGCTCTTGGTAATAGAAAATCTAAACATATCTAAAATAATTAGATTTTTTTTCTGTGCTAAACATTTACTATTGCTACTTAATTCCCACATATATAAATAATGGCTGTCTAGGATAGGTTAGGATATTATTTAAAACATTTAATTTAGGGGATTTCTTGTGTGTGTGTGTGTGTGTGTGTGTGTGTGTGTGTGTGTATGTGTGTGTGAGTGTGTGTGTGTGTGTGTGTGTGTGTGTGTGTGTGTGTGTGTGTGTGGTTGTCCTAGACAGGGTTTCCTTGTGTAACCCCAGCTGTTCTGGAACTTCCTCTATAGACTGTGCTGGCCTTGACATCACAGATCTGCATGTTACTGCCACTTGAGTACTGGGATTAAAGGCATGTGCCACCACCACCTGCCTAAACCTGAAATTAAGGAACTACTCAGTCCATTTCAGAATTATAATCATTATGTATAAGTAAATAACAAAGCATTAAAAAGGATTTAGGCAAATAATACAACTTTACCGAGACAATTTGAACACATCAGGCCAAATGTTATCAAAACACACATAAACAAAAATTAAGTTCAGCATAAAAAAAAAAAAGGCTTGAAATTGCCTGATAGGAAACATATACTTCAGGTTACACTTAGAACTTTCAAGATATATGTGTTAACATCCAGGAGTCTTTCTTAATAAAACTTGTTATCCTCTGAGATTACAAAAGAATTTTTTGTGGCTCTTAAGTTATCTCTTCCATTGAACACAAAGGTAAAACTCAAATGCATGTATACAGCTAGAACTATTGAGTTAAAAAGTTGTATATGATTTTTATTAACTTAGTTATCAAAGGTTCTCCCATTAATTAAGGCTTCTCTCTTCTCCTTTGGGAAGGCTCACCTTTTGCCTTTCTTTGGTGTCCTCTTTTCTCAATGGTTTCATAACTGTCATCCAAGCTCAAGTTCAGGTTCCTCTCTTCCAGCAAGCCCTTGAGGGAACTCTTTTTTTTTAAATTATTATTAAGAAATTTTCTATTCACTTTACATACCAACCACAGACCCCTCCCTCTTCCCGTCCCCTCTTAAGAGTAGGTCCCATGCAGAGCAGTAGATGGCCAACACAAAACAAACTAGTGGCATCTTTGGAGGTTGTCTCCTAATGTTAAATCAGGCCATTTTTTAAAACCCTTATAGGTCCTTTGTGTATATATTATGGTTTCTAGTTTTATATGGCCTTTTATAGGATTCCTGTGTGTGTGAACATGTGTGTCTCTATGTCTATGTGAATTTCCTGTACTTTTTCTTTGGCTCTTTTTCTTGTTTGGTGGTTTTGTCCCCTTCCAGTTTGTTAGGTTTATTTTATTTTATCATTAATCCTTAGATATCTGTTTGATTTCTAATGAGAGTGGAATAAGGTATGGATCTAGATGGGAAGGTAGGAACTGAAAAAAAAGTGTGGGTTTACATTGTTTGTTGGAGGTTATAATACAATGACATTATTTCTCCCTTCCCTTTCCCCCTTCCAAATACCTCATCATTCTTAAAAGCCAAAGATAGCTGGCAATGAGTTAAACAAGTTTCTTCTATTCAAATTTACATCTGATTAGATTTTACTCAGTTTTCTCTTTAAGTAAGTAGAAAAGATTAAAAAAAAAAAAGCATTTAAATGCCTGAACATTTGGTTAAAGCAGCCTATATTGTGTTCTTAGGATCCAGTGCAACAGGTTACAGCTGTTGGTGATAACTAGATTGTTGCCATGATTTTTTTTCTTGTTACTCTTCTAAATGTTTATAGAAATATTGAAAAACTACTTCAATTTCTTGAACTGATTTGCAATTCAGGCAAAATTTACAAGTATTTTTTATTAAAAAACACTTAGTAGCCAGGCCTGCTGGGTTACACCTGTAATCTTGTGGTGGTTTGAAGGAAAATGGTACCCATAAGCTCATAGGGAGTGGCATTATTAGGAGGTGTGGCCTTGTTGGAGTAGGTGTTGCTTTGTTGAGGGGGAAGTGTGTCACTGGGGATGGGCTTTGGGGTTTCAGAAGCTCTAGCCGGGTGGGCCCAGAGTGATCTCTTCCTGCTCCCTGCTGATCCAAATGTAGAACTCTTAGCTCCTTCTCCAGCACCATGTCTGCCTCCACACCACCATGCTTCCTGCCATGATGATAATGGACTAAACCTCTGATCTGTAAGCCAGCCCCAATTAAAAGCTTTTCTTTGTAAGAGTTGCCATTGTTATGGTGTCTCTTCACAGCAACAGAAACCCTTACTACAACAAATTCCAATACACTGCAGATTCCTCACTCACACTTGGTCCCTTTCCAGTAGGACATCAAATGACTTATAATTTCTCTTTAAAATTACTTATAATTTCTTTTTTCAATCATATCATTTCCTGACTTCCTTTCCTCTGACCAACCCCTCCCACTCCTTTCTTCTTGCTCCCTCTAAAATTCATAGCCTCTTTCTTTAATTGTTCAAACACATATATACATAAAAATATAAGTACAACCTGCTGAATTATTTAGCGTTGTTTGTGTGTATATGATTTCAGCGTGGACCACTTGGTATTGGTTAACCTGTTAGGAGACTCATCCCTAGGGGAGATTCTGTGTGTATTTAATGAGATGGAGTACCACATATGTGCCTTATGAACTGTTTTTAAAAGGAAAACAGCTGAACTGAGCTCAAGTGAACCATGGTCAAGATGGAAGCAACTTGTGATTCCTTGCCCTGCAGGATCCCAGATCATCAACACCAGTGGCTCACCTGGGATAAGCACCAGGTGTTAAAGAAGTATTTGAATATGGACCCCAACTCTGACTGGAAACCTCATGATGTCTGAATGATAGGCTCAGCCTGATGGAAAAGGAAGTTGTGACTTTGTTCATTTGGCTAAGAAGAAGGGAAAAGCAGCGGAGGCCACAATCAGGCACTCACAAGCATGTACCCTACATTGTCCTGCAATGCCTCTCTCCCAACAAGCCTAGAGCCAATGCTCAGTGTCAGAGCACTCCACTGGGCTCAGACTCTACCTGCTGTACCAATACAAGAAGCTTTACCACCACAGTTATCCCAAGATAGAGAACCAGACACTGCCTGATGACTCTCCAAGGACACTGAAGGCCTGAAGCAGGGTCCCTGCACCTTTGGAACCCTGACAACTGGATACCAAAGCAGAGAAGAAATGACACAGTCTCCATAAATCTATAGGGAAGGTGTCTTGGACCCCCCCCCCAGCCAGGGCCACATCTGACTCTCTAATCTGCATATGCTTGGTTGCAGATTTCATTTTTCTTTTTTTTTCTTGCTTGTTAGAGACCTGTTGGTTTTCATGTCTATCAGTGGCAGATTGGTAAAAAAAAATCATAGAAACTTAAAAAAAAATAAAATAAGTAAATACTAGATTCCATATTCCATCACAGAATGATTTTGAAATATTTCTGATACTTCTTAAGTCCCAATATTTGAGTGCCTCTACTGTGTAACCACAATCTTTTTATAAAAATGAGTGCCTACTATTAATTAATAATTACATGATGTGAGGTTTTTATTGCTATTTTATTAACAAATTTTATCATAATATATAATTACATCATTTCTTCCTTCCCTTATCTCGCTCCAAACCCTCTCATTCAGTCCTTACTGTACCTCAAATTCATAGTCTCTTTTCTTTAATAGTTCATATATTCCTAGATACATAAATACAACCTGCTCAGTCCATATAATTGTTAGATTACTAAAAAGGCAGATGTAAAGACACAGAGGCAGAAAGAAAGAGAGGCCTGGTCTGACCTAAGGTGGAACCATGTTTGTTCATGGCAAGGGGCATCTTTATCACCCACATTTACAGATAAGCGAAATACCCACAGAGGAAGATGTGATGCAGCCCCGACTAGGGGCAAAAATGACCTCTGTAGTTGGCAAGGGAGGCTAGGAAGTGTAGTCTTTCAGCAAGAGACTATCAATAATGTATTTATGTATATATCATCTCACAGCTGACCACTCATTTTTAAAATATTTACTTGTGGAGGTCTTTTTGTTGTTTGTTTGTTTTTGTTTGTTTGTTGTGCATTTATGTGCCCTTGGGGGCAGAAAAGATCATCAGATTCCCTTTAACTAGGATTATAGGCCATTGCGAGCCATCTGACCTGGGTACTCACAACTGAACTCTAGTCTTCCAGAAGAGCAGGCAGTGCTTGTAACCACTGAGTGTGGTGGTATTGTGTTCCCCAAAATGTTGTGCACGCTAATAAACTTATCTGGGAGTCAGAGAACAGAACATCCACTAGATACAGAGGCCAGAAAATGGTGGCACACACACCTTTAATCCTAGCATTCCAGAGGCAGAAGTCTCTCTGGATCTCTGAGTTTAAAGCCACACTGGAAACAGCCAGGCATGGTGACTCACGCCTTTAATCCCAGGAAGTGAGCCTTTAATCCTAGGGAGTGATGGCACAAAGCAGAAAGATATATAAAGCTTGAAGATCAGAAACTAGAAGCTTTTGGCTGGTTAAGCTTTTAGGCTTTGAGCAGCACAGTTCAGCTGAGATCCATTTGGATGAGGACTCAGAAGCTTCCAGTCTGAGGAAACAGGATCAGCTGAGGAACTGGCAAGGTGAGGTAGCTGTGGCTTGTTCAGCTTCTCTGATCTTCCAGCTTTCACCCCAATACCTGGCTCCAGGTTTGTTTTTATTAATAAGAACTTTTAAGATTCATGCTGCTACAACTGAGCTATTTTGCCAGGCACATTACAAATAGTTTTTGAAAGTGCTGCAATTACTTTTTTTCTTGAAAATATTGGTCTCAGAAAAGAAATCTCTTTAGTTGCTTATTTTAAAAATACTTAGACTTAGCCAGGCAGTGGTGGTGAACGCCTCTAATCCCAGCACTTGGGAGGCAGAGGCAGGCGGATCTCTGTGAGTTTGGGGCCATCCTGGGCTACCAAGTGAGTTCCAGGAAAGGCGCAAAGCTACGTAGAGAAACCCTGTCTCGGGGGAAAAAAAACAACTTAGACTTGTTGGCTTCAAGACCAGCAACATTTCAAGACACAGTGCCATGATTGAAGTCAGCTTAAATCACAGTGAAGACAAGTTGTTTGAAGTGGTTGGTGAGATGATGGTGCTCACTTTGTTTGAGGTCTCTTAGCTTCCCTAAAGCCACAGAACTGTAGGCTTCTTACATACTCTCTCAGGATTTCTATTTGTATGCTCAGGTCCCTCAGGATAATGAATTTTTCTAGAGGGAAATGTCATTAAGTTTGTTATCTGTGTACACTTCCTATTTATCCACTCACATAGCCATTGTGGAAACTTCCATAAATCAATGCAATGCTCCATTTCTAAGTGTGATTATAAGGCATTTGTGTATCTGGATAAGTTCATTTAGCATATTGGTCTCTAGGTTCATCCATGGTATGCCTAATAACATGGTTTCCTTCCTTTTTAAGGCTAAACAATAGGCCATTCTGTATGAATATACTATGTATCACCTCAACTATTCCTAAATTGATAGACACTTGTATAGATTCCTCATGATTTGGTGATGATGCAATGGTGAACCAAAAATGCATATCTCCCTTTCACATACTGATTTCGTCTCCTTTAGATGTGTGTATGAGACATTGCTGGATCATGTCCTCATTGTGCATTACTATGCTCTTCTGTGAAGGGTCCACAACAGTTACAGCTGCTAACTTGGACTACTGGGATGGAATATTGTTTAATTTACACAAAAGAATAAGAACGTGCCAGGAGCACAGTACCATTTAATAGATAGGAATCATCATTATTGTAACTGGAAAATGAACAAACAGGTATGATCAAAATACCACCTGCATTGTCTTCCACCACCTTTTGAGACCTTATGAGATGGAGAAACTTATCAGCTGCACTACATGAGAACTTGGTTAACTGTAAAATTTTCCACCTCTCCATGGAAATTTGACAGTTTCAGGCTGACTTTTTGACATGAAAATCACAGCTGTAATTCATACAATAGAAATATTAGTCAGTACCTGAGCTTCATCAAAACGTCAGCTTTCTGCTGGGTAGTGGTGGTGGTGCACATCTTTAATCCCAACATTCGGGAGGCAGAGGCAGATAGCTCGGTGAGTTCGAGCGAGTCTACAGAGTGAGTTTCAGGACAGGCTCCAAAGTTACACAGAGAAACCCTATCTCGAAAAACAAACAAACAAAGAAGAGATGTCAGCTTCTTTTCTACATCTAACTAGCTTGTACTGATGAATGGTTGGTTTAGCTTGGGAAGAAGGTACACAATCAAGCTCTGGTCATGTATAAGATTATTGTTTAGGTGGTGGCTGTATTGTGCTTTTTTGATATACTGTATGACTTGTGTTTTCTTACTTGCTCATCTTTCACCCCTTACAGTGAGCCACTAGGCTGAATTAGTATTTTAAGAAAGGGAAGTTATCCATTACTATTGGAAATTAAGTTTACTCTCCCTGAGTGGGTCTCTTTTTGTCTCTGAATATTTCTTGAGCAGAGGTATTGGGTGACTATCTTTTTTTTTATTCAGATTTTCTTTATAAAATTAAATAGCGTTGGAAGATATGAAGACTATTTGCCTTTAAAGAAAATTATAGGTTCTACAGAGTTATGGCATTATAAAGACAGTCCTCTTTTGTGATTTTTCTCTATGTGTTTTCCTGAAGATTGATACTAGGCTGGGTGCAGTCGCAGTCACAGAAATGAACAATGTCACCAGAAGACCAAAAGCAAAAAGGGTGTTCCCAGAACTGGGAAATAGGAAATGGTAGAAAGCAAGGAGGACACTAGAAAATCAACGTTGTAATGTTGTTAATAAAATCTGGAGTTCACTGTCATGACTGTGAAGAGCTTATACCCCAGGGAAAACCTACAACTATTATGACAAGAATTTGGATCCCAGCAGCCACACTAAAAGATGGGTGTCCAGGGCACATTTTTCATCCTAGCTCAGATACAGGCAAGTATAGGTGGATTGCTGAGGCTTGCTGTATTTGAGACCAGCCAAGAAAGTATGGACCTCAGGTTCAAGAAGAGACCCTACCATAGAGGAATAGGGGAAGTGTGATAAAGGAGGATACCTGATGCCTTCATCTGGCCTCTGCTTAGAAGCATAGGAGCATGCACCTGCACACATAAACATTTCTACGTATAGTCATACAGATGCATACATGCATATACACATACAAAAATAAATCTAAAAATAAAGACGAAACTTGTCAACCTTTGGAAAGAAAACATCCAGCTTTAGGATGCTCAAATGGTACCAAATACATTGAATTAAAAACAAACAAACAAACAAGAAAAAGAACCCCTCACAACTAAAACTATTTCTCTTACACTATTCACAGTCAGAAAAAAATGACCTCAAAATTCATATGGAACCACAAAAAGACCCCAGATAGCCAAAGCAATCCTAAGCAAAGATCAATGCTGGAGGGATTTCCCCATCAGATTTCAAGCTATAGTACTGAGCTATGCTGAAGAAAACAATTTGGTGCTGACACAAAAGCACACACATAGACCAGTGGATGTGGCGATATTGTGTTCCCCAAAATATTGTGCACCCTAATAAACTTATCTGGGGTCAGAGAACAGAACAGCCACTAGACAGACATAGAGGCCAGAAAATGGTGGCACACACACCTTTAATCCTGGCATTCCAGAGGCAGAGATCCATCGGATCTCTGTGAGTTCACAGCCACACTGGAAAAAGCCAGGTATGATGACTCACGTCTTTTGTCCCAGGAAGTGATGGCAGGAAGCAGAAAGGTATATAAGGCATGAGGACCAGGAACTAGAGCTGGTTAAACTTTCAGGCTTTTGAGCAGCAGTTCAGCTGAGCTCCATTCTGAATGAGGACTCAGAGGCTTCCAGTCTGAGGAAACAGGATCACCTGAGGAATTGGTGAGGTGAGGTGGCTGTGGCTTGTTCTGCTTCTCTGATCTTCCAGTGTTCACCCCAATACCTGGCCCTGGGTTTGTTTTCATTAATAAGACCTTATAACAATTTGTGTTACAGGTGGATCAAAACATAAGACTCAAACATGAATGCCTGCAACTGTAAACAGATGATTTTTAACAAAAGAGTCAAAAACACACATTGAAGAATAAAACAGCAGTTTCAAAAAGGGGTTCTGGGAAAACTGGATGTCCACATAAAGAATGAAATTAGGCCCCTGAATAAAAATTAACTTCAAATAGATCAAAGACTACAATGTCATACCTGAAACATTGAAACTTCTACAAGAAACCACATAGGCAGTTCCCTACAGAATATAAGTGTGGGAAAGGACTTACTGAATAGAACTCCATTTGCTCAGGAATTATGGGCAGCAATTGACAAATGGGATCTTGAGAAACTAAAAAGCTTCTATCAGCAAAAGAAAGAATCATTTAAATCAAATTATCAAAAGTTAAAACCAAAGAAATTTGAAAGCAGTGAGAGAAAACTCACTTATAACATATAAGGAAACTTTCATGGGATTATCAGTGGATTTTTTTTCAACAAACAGATGGAAAGCATAGGAGTACGATATGATAAATTTCTGGGATTTAAATTGCCAATTATCAATACTACCCGTGATAACATTACAAATGACATTATCCATTACAAATGACAGAAAGGTAAACATGTTCTTAGACAAAAATAAATAAACAAATAAAAATAAACTGAGTTTATCTACAGTTGAATTTGTCTTGCTCTACCTTATAGGCAATGCTAAAGAGAATTCTTCACAGTGAAATTCAAATGTTGAACAGCCATTCAGAGCATAAGGAAATAAGAAATTATTGGTAAAACTAAGTACATAGAAAGAATATTTCTGTGAAAGTGATAAATAAAACATTTAATTATACTATAAAAAGTAAAATCCAAAAACATTTTAACTGCATTTAAATTTGTCCCTGAATAGATGTAAACTAAGATATCTAAAACCACATTGGGCAGAAAAGAGGTAAGTGTGCAGAGTAATAGTATGTAAGTGAAGTTAAGTTGTTAATAGCTTTTAAAAGTGAGCATAAATATATCTCATATAGGTTCTTATGTAACCACAAGGAAAAGCATATTCAACACTACATAAAAGCCAGGAGTGGTTGGACATGCTTTTAACCCCAGGACTCAGGAGGCAGTGGCAGGTGGATCTCTGTGAGTCCCAGACCAGCCTGGTCTACATAGGCAATTTCTTGGCTAGCCAGAGCTACATAGTGAGAGAGACTATGTTTCAAAGAAATCTTGCATAAAGTAAAAATAGAAATCTTCAAAATTTATCAAAAAATAAATAAAAGAAATGCAAAAGAGAAAAGCAATGGAGAACAGAGGGAAATAGAAAATTACAGGGAAAAAGAAACAGCCAAAAAGTAGCAACTGCAAATCTTTCCTTATCATACTAATTTAAATAAACATGAACTAAACTCCCTAACAAAAAGATATAGGACTACTGAATGATAAAGTCCAAATTTAACTATATGCCATCTAAAGGAAATTGACCTTTTTTGCATTTATTTAGGTGATTTTTAGTTTTTGAAGTTTGAATTATTGACTGCAGGGCTCCATTCTTGGTACTAAGCATTCTAACACTGTCTATCCCTACCCCCAAAAATTCAGTTTGGACTTAAAGACATGCACAGACTGGAGCTTAAGGAGTGTAAAATTATACATGAGAAAGCAACAGTGACTATCCTTATCTCAGATAAAGTCAATGCAATTGAAACTGGTTCATAGAGACAGGGAATATTATTATGGAATAAAAGGGTCAGTTCAGCAGGAAGACATAAAAATTATAAAATATATAAACCTAATGTTAGGATATCTAAATACACAAATAAATATTTTTTCAGATCTAATGGAAAAATGATAGTAACACAATAATAATAGGACAGTGTATTACCCATTTACAATGATGAATTTAAAATTTAGACAGAAAATCAAAAAGATCACGCAGCTTGAACCATATTAGATCAAATGAAACTATCCCAGAATCGGCTGAGGAGTTGGCAATGTGAGGTTGGCTGTGGCTTGTTCTGTGTCTTTGATTTTTCAACTATCACTCCAATATCTGGCTCTGGGGTTTTCGTTAAAAGACCTTTTAAGAGTTGTCTTACAGGACACCAAGAGACCAAAGTCCTCTGAATCAACTAAGCAAGCCACATATGAGCTCACGGAGACTGAAGCAGCAAGCACGGGGCCTGCATGGGTCTGCACGAGGTCCTCTGTATACATATTAGAGCTATTAGCTTAGGATATTTTTGGGAATCCTGACAGTGAGAATGAGTGGGTCTCTGACTCTTTTGCCTGCTCTTAGGACTCTTTTCCTCCTGTTGGGATACCACGTCCAACTTTGATATGATAGTTTTTGTTTCATTTTATTATATTTTATTTTGTCATGTTTGGTTGTTATTTCTTAGAAGTCTGTTCTTTTCTAATGAGAGATAGAAAGGGAGCAGATCCAAAGGTAAGAGAGAAGGGAGGAATTTGAAGGAATAGGGGAAAAGGAAGCTAAAGTCAGGATATATTATATGAGGAAAGAATCTATTTTCAATAAAAGAAAGAAATCTTAAGACAAAAAGAAATGAAAATATAACATGAAACATTCTAAAGGCATTAATAAGAGAGAAGGTTAGTGATAAGTGGATTTCTGTATTTTAAAGAAGTTACCAGGTCAGCAGGTACCTTTACATCCCAGTGATCTTTAAAAGGGTAAACTAATGAGATTATCAGGAGTAATAAAATAATAAAGATTGACAAAAAATAATCCAAGTGATGGGAATGCTATGGGAAAAACTTGTTCCAAAAATATTATTTTTATTTAAATATCAACAGAATTTAGAAACTGTAACAAGAAAAAATAACAACCACAAACCCCAGAAGCCTAGAATAAACAAAATCAGAAATAAAACAGAGATTAAATACCATAAAATTTCCATTCTACCCAAGTAACATACAGATTCAACACCATCTCTATCAAATCTCCACAACACTTTTTTTTTTACAGAAATACATAAAACAATACTAAAATTTATGGGGAACCATATATGATCCCAAATCAAGCAATTTCAAGGAGGATGAGTAAAGTTTGAGACAACGAACTTTCTGATATTATGTTGTCTCAGAGATCCATAATAATCAAAGCAACATAATCCTGGCCTAAAACCAGATGCAGGCCACTATGGAGTACCATGCAGAAGCAAAAAATAAACCCAGGCATATGTGATTGACTTATCTGTAAACAAAGACACTAGGAACACACGATGGGAGCAGGGCTGCCTCTTTAGTAAATTGTGTCAGGGAGACTGGAGAAATGGTTCATCAGTTAAGAACACTTTCTATTCTTGCAGAGGACCCTGATTCAGTTCCCTGTCCCCACATGTATCACAACTGCCTAATAACTTTAGCTGCAGAGGATTCAACAGCTTCTTTGGTCCTCTGCTGGCAGAAGGCATGCATGTGGTACATATATACATATGTGCAGACAAAACATTCAGACACATAAAATATGACTTAAGAAATAAATGATGTCAGCAAACTCAATGTCTAGATGCACAAGTAAAAATGTCATAATGTTGAATTCTATCTTATAAAACCTACCAAATCAAAATGAAATAAAGACTTACCCATAAACCATGAAAAAAAAAACCTCCTAGAAAATAATATGATGGGAAAACATCTTAATGTTGGTCTTGGTAAGTTTTTTTCCTTAATTGTCTATTAAAGCTAAAAAAACAAAAGCATGCTGGGCATGGTGGTACAAACTTAGTCCCAGAACTCAGGAGGCAGAGACAAATAGATCTCTCTCTGAGTTGGAGGCCAGTCTGGTCTGCAGCAAGTTCCAGGTCAGCCAGGGCCACCAGTGAAACACTGTATCAAAAAGAGGGTGGGGGGAAAAGAAAAGAAGGAAGGAAGAAAATAGGCAGGAAGGAGGGAAGGAAGAGGAAAAGAAAACAAATATAACTCATCTGTAACTGAAGAACTTCTATATAGCAAAGGCAACAATCAAAATAATAAAGGACCATGTATGGTCACTGGGCAAAATGTTATCTTTGGTTCTAAGAAGGGATAACCATCCAGCAAATGCAAATAGCTCAATACAAAAATAATAAATGAATATAGCAAGTAAAGTGATTGAAAAATAGCCAAAAAATCTTAATAGAAATACTTCTAACACACAAAAAACCACATATAGGATTTATGAAAGTGTACCAACAGATATCTAAAAAAGTATTGAGCATCACTAATCATTAGGAAAATACAAATCTAAACACCATTAGATAATCCCTCACTTCATCTAGGATCTCTATTTTTGAAGATGTAACAGGAAACAAAAATAGGTAAGAGTATGGCAGAAAAGCTGGAATATAGCTCAGGGGAAGAATGTGTTGTGTTCTATTTGTCCATTGTGAAGAGGTGTTGCTGTAAATGGTGTAATAAAAAGCTGGCTGGCCAAAAGCTAGGCAGGAAAGACAGGCAGGACTTCTAGGCAGAGAGAGGAAGAGGATATTAGAGGTGAATAGGAAACACCATGGGGATACAGGGAGTCAGACATACAAAATGAAAGAAAGGTAAAAAGCCGTATGGTAAAAACACAGAGTAATATAAGCAAGTTAATTTAAGTCGTAAGAGCTACTGGGACAACTAAGGCTGAGCTTTCATAATTAATAATGAGTCTCACTATTGTTATTTGTGAGCTAATGATGACCCAAAGAAAAATCTGCCTATGAGAGTGCTTGTGCAGCATGGTAGGAACCTGGGTTTGATATGCAGCAGTGAAAAAAATGGTGGTGTTTGGAGACAGACATCCTTTCACAAGGTTGTGTCACTGGAAGTGTAAATTGTTGTGGCAATTATGGAAAACAACTGTTTTTCAAAAACTGTAAGTAGCAACCACAATTTGATCCAGCAATACCTCCTGCATGTAGATATCCAAAGAGATGAAAGCAGTACTCCATTGAGTCAGCCACGTTCCATTTTTCATAATTGAATTTCATAACTCAAGTCAGCCAAGATTTAGAAACAACCTATGTGTTCAAGAGATGACAAAATAGAAGTCATTCTGGTATACATACACAATTGGAGAGTTTTCTGCCTTAAAGTTAAGAAAATCATGTCATTAGTGAAAAAATGAACCAAAGAGGATGTTATTGTAAAAGAAGCCTGAAACAAAAACAAACATCTCATCTTGCCCTGTCTCTTATGGCATAAGTTCTGGAACCCTGGAATAAAGAAAAGACAGACACACATACAGTGAAGCTGAGATCACATGGGGTTCTCTACCTTATACCACTGCAACCTGGAACCTCAGCTGGTTTATGAGGTAAAGCCTGTGGCAGGGAGGGGCAGGGATTAGCTAGTCCCGTAAGAGTCTCTGTAGGTGAGCAGTCTCAGGCTGTAAACATCCAGGAAGAGGAAGCTGCAGTTGCCAGTCTATGCATATACTGATGGATCACCTGTATACAGACTCTCAAGGAAAGCTTTGTCAGCTCTCTTATGCCTGGTCCACATGGGTAAAGGCTTTGCGGATTTATCATAGACCAATTGATCTCAAACTCAACTCAGACAGGCCACACTCACATCAAAATACATTCGGACTTGGTCTCACTCGGGGCTTCCTCCACTCCATACATCACCTCCCTTACACTCAGAATTTGTAATTGTCAAATGTGCAGGACTGGGGGACAATAGTAATTAACAGAGAGGGAGGGAGGGACGAGAGGTTGTTGGCTAAAGATGAAAAGTTACCTTTACATGTGGTGAGTCCAAGGATCCAACATGCAGCATATTGAATATAGTTAATCACAATGTTATATATAGAAAAGTGACTGGCAGAGTGTTTATAGGAGCTTTAAACACACACACACACACACACACACACACACACACACACACACACGAGTATCTGTGTGAAAAGATAGCTTAGTTTTCTTGAGTGTACTCATATCAATGTTTGTACATCACGCAGGTTGTGTATCCTATACGTGATACATATGTTATGTAGGTGTGCATATAACAAAAAATAAGTAAAAAAGAACAAATATGATATTCTCCCAATGGAACACAAATAGTTTAAAATAAGTAAGTTTTGATTTAAAATTCATATGAGTTTGCTCAGTTGGTAAAGTACATTATGCACAAGGCTGAAGATCTCAGTTCAACCTCCCAGTTGCCCATAAAAAACAATTGTGATGTCACAAGGCAGGAAATCCCAGTACAGGGGAGGTGGAGATAGTAGAGACCATTGCCTTGCCTAATTCCTAATCATGAGCCCTGGGTCGCAGTTAGAGGCTGTGCTGGAATATTCTTTTGTCAACTTGACACAAGCTAGGGTCATCTCGGGAAATGAAATCTCAATTAGGAAAAAAAAAAAAATGCCTCCCTCTGATTGGCTGTAGACCAACCTGTGGGACATTTTCTTGATGACTGATGTGGGAAAGCTCAGACCGGTGTGGATGGTGGTAGCCCTGGGCAAGTGGTCCTGGGTTCTCTAAGAAAGTAGGCTGAGCAAGGTAAAGAAGAGTGAACAAGCCAATAAATGAATTTGTTCCTTGCCTTCTGCTTCAGCCAGGCCTCCAGATCCCAGCCTTCACTCCATGCCTTGACTTCCCTTGATGATAGACTGCAAACTGTACGATGAAATAAGCCATTTCTCCCTAAGTTGTGTTTGGCTGTGGTGTATAACACAGCAAGGGAGAGCTAAGACAGAAGTCCTATCTCTAAAACAGACAAACAAAGAGAAAAAGAAAAAAAATCATAGAATACTGAAAAAGGAAATATTTGTGGAAATAAATTTTAAGAGGGGAAAAAATACTCAGACCTAGAATGCACCAACAGTACAAACCAAACAAAAATGTGTTGATAAGTTAAAGGTCAGATATTTTTTAAATCCCTGTACAACATTCAATTGACAATCTATAGATTGAAAAAATATTTTTGCGAGTCACAAATCCAACAAAGAACTCATAATCAAATTAGAGTAGAGAACTCTCCAACTCCATAGTAATGAAACAAGCAACTAAAAATCTCCAATAAAGCATGTAAAGATCTTAGTTTTGATATGTCAAGAAAGGAAATGAAAACACTTCGTTTTCAATATCATTCACCTTAGGAAAATGATAAAAAAACTGTTTAATACCTTTATACAACTTTTCAGGTTATGAAAATTAAATGTATAGAAGACTGATACTGATATCTTAAGGTTCTGAAATATATATATTTGTTTTTGTCAAACTATCATACAAAAAACACCTGTTATTGAATCTATCACATTTTTTAAGTAAGTCTGATCACAGAGATAAATGTAATCTGGGGCTAAGATGACTACACATAATTTTATAAAAGCATTTTTATGTTATAGATAATAAAATGAGCTATAATTAAACAGTCTACTGATTTTTTAAAGTTACTAGTTATATTTATATCATAGAAAGCTTTAAATCTAATATATTAATTCTTAAAATAACAAAAATTTAATTATATTTTAATGTTATTTTCCTGAAAAAAGTTCATGTTATGATATTCAAAATCTTCTACATTTGAAATTTGCTTCATGGTGATAAAAAACAATAGTTTTGGTGAACTGTGGCAATAGCAACATAATAAATCAATAGCACAGACCCTGTAGAATTTTCTCAAGAGCCTCATTAATATCTTGAATGTAGACTGTTATCTTTTGGATAGTCTATGTTGACCTGAACCCTGCAGATTTTTCTCTTGCATTGACTGGTCAATGCCAGCTAAATCTTCTCATATAAAGACGTTCTGAGTGTCCTCTATCGACCACGACACTTTCTTTGTAATCTTACATTGAATGAGTCAGGGGCAATGCCAGAGGATTTTTATTTACAACTATCTTGGGATTTGTTTGGCACTACACCTGGTTTGCTTTGTCTTGAAGGGTAGACTAGCCTAGCTCAGGATTTTTCTCCTCTTACACACAAGGAACTCTCACCAACATCTCAGTGTTTGTAAGCAACAAACGAGAAATAATGAGAGAAAGACAACTTCCATTCCTTTTGTTTTCTAGATATGACAGAATATTTTCTTGTTGACACTCAGACTTGGGGCTCAACCTTGTAGCGCCATGGGGGAAATAAGGCATGCCTGAGATCAGTGTGCTACAACCATAAATGTTATGGTTAACATTCTGACCAATCTGCAGTCACTTTGTCTGGGACACTACATGATTTAGTAATAGAAGCTTGGCCTTCCAGCAGTGTCCTCAGTTTGGGGAAATAGACAGTTGTTCTATCAAGATTTCTAAATTTTTCTCAACTAGGCAAATGGTAATGCTCTTAAAATTTTCTGTATACGTGTTCTGTTTTCCTATTGCTTTTGTTTTTATTTTGCTATTGTCTTACATCTATTATTTTAATTTTTGCCATCCATGCTATAAAGATGATCTTGGGAAAAATGCAAATGACCTATTGAGTGGGCTTGTGTATTCTCATTATGTAGGGAACATATTTTTTTTAATTACATCTGTTTATTTATTTGTATGTTTGGGAGTATACTCATGCTACAGAGGACATGTTGAGATCATAAGACAGTGTGCAGCAATCATTTCTCTCCTTCCACCATGTGGGATCCATGGATATAATGCAGATCTTCAAGTGAGATTTACCAAGTGCCCTTAGTGGCTGAGCCAGCCAAGCAGCTCATGAAGAGTATCTTCTTTAGCTGTAAATATAAGTGAGATGAAAAACAATAACAAAAAAGACCCTAGTTGACTATCAAACACTTCAATGCACCTTCCTTAAAAGGACATCATCTCACAAGGGTATCTCAGGAAGGGGAATTTTAATTGGTAGAGCAGGATCTGATACAGACAGGAATTCAGTATCCAAGAGATCCAAATGAGAGACTGGTAACATGGAAACTGATAGTACTTGGAAACTAAGGTCTTTGTTTGATGTGTCATCAATAAGTGGGACATGAAGATACTGAAAAATTAAGTCCTGTTTTGTCTTATTTGGAGGAATAAATGACAGAGAAGAGGGATGAAAGGACAATTAGTATATGATTAGGAACACACTCAGATGTTGTTGAATATCTGCATACTGGCATTGCAATTTTGGGAAAAGCCTTCTGCTGGAACTTTAGACAATCAGGGGTACCATTGCATAGAACTACTTACCTAGAGAAACATGTATCAGAGTGTTTGGTACATAATAAACATTTAATGGAACTTGATCATTAGTATAGTTGGTTTGCTTACTTTTTGTTATCAGTACTCTCACATAGTTATCTTTTTTCTAATTTGTACTAAATCTTGATTGCATGATGATTATATAAGAGTTAAAGTTTTTATTTGCATGTTTTTTATGTTCCTGTCACTGACTCAGTCCCACATTTTCAAGCATGCCCATAGAATACCATCAATATAATAAAGATATCTGGTTTTTTAAAAATCTCTGCATCATCTCTAGCATGCTTTCTGAAGATCTCACCCATTTTTTTCCCATTTGAATGACTTACTTTATAGATCTTGTAGCTATGGAGCTTGAGTCATGTCTGCACTATTTTCCTGGAATGACGATCCCTTTTCTTTTTCCTGGCTTGTCCTCTGCCCTCTGGATCCCATCTCTTCCCTTTATTAATTCAGTCGTTGGCTGAAACACATTCTTTAATCAGAGTTAATGGAGAAGTCAGTCTCTGAAACCATACATGTGTGGAAGCATGTTTGCCTTGTACTCGCCTCATATAGCAGACATAAACTAGATTAGAAATCACTTTTTAAAGAAGAATTTTAAAGTAACCTAATAATTTTTGCGTTCTAATTTTCATTGTTTATAAATTCATCTTACTGTAATTCCTTTTCTTTCTAGGAGCTTTTGAAAACTTTATTAATGTTCTAAATTTCACCATTACACATACTTTCATCATTACTTATGCTAGACATGAAATCGACTTTTAATCTGGAATTTTTGGATTTCAAGTAAAATAATTTCACTTGAACCTATCTCTGTGTTTTTCTGTCTGTCTCTCTCCTATCATTTAAGCTTTTCATTTTATTAGCTTTCTTGTTTTGAAATTTTAAGATCTCTTTTAATTCTTAGCATTCTTTACTTATAATGCCCATTCTTGTTTCATGAATGTAATAATATCTTCTCTTAGTCCTCTAAGATACATACGTATACATGTACACATCCATACATAGACATACACATGTACATGCATACATACATACGTACTGACAGACAGACAGACATTTCTTTTCTCCACATTCTGCTTGTTTCTATATTCTTCATCATCTTTGTATGTGACAATCAGCTTCCAAAACTAGTTAATTAATGGCTCAATATTTATATTTATATATAAAATGAGGTGAAATAGATGGAAACCCTTAGTGAGCTCAGCAGGAGATGAATCAGTCTGAGATTTGAATATTTCCATTAAAGACACCAATGTACTAGTGTCTGTATGTTTTCCTTTTAAATGAGACAGTTTCTCTAAATAACACTGCTGATGTTTGCCTGGGTTTGTAAACACCGCTGTCTTTTCTACTTTAAAAGCTGAACACTAAGAAATCCTCTGCAATTGGTTGCTTTGCTTTTTATTCCATCTACTTGTATGCCTAAGTCAAAACTCTTTGATTTATCCTCTGAGGAGTATAACCCTTTTGTCTTCTGTTAATTCTGAGGCCAGACAGAGAATCTAATTATGCTTTTGCTGACCACAAACCTGCTGTCATTTTCAGATGTATAACCCGCTTCACCTTTGAGAGTTACTGGAGTCTCCAGCATTTATGAATTAGCAGAGAAAAGAAGCCTAGTAGAGAAGGCACACCAACATTACTCAGTAGGTACAGAAACTCAGGAGGGTCCAGTTGCGTAAACTTTCCTCACCACTTCCTTGATTGTTCTCTGTCCACTGACACCTTTGGATTTTCTCCAAATCAACACTCTCAATCCTCTCTACCAGAGATGCTTTTCTCATTCTTCCTTGACTAAAATGTCCTCTTTTTCACACAAAATTGAAACCAGAAATCGCTTTCTCAAAATCTCTCTGTCTCCACACACCAGAACTTCTGTGTTTCCCAGGGTTTTCTACAACCCTTGCTTGTAGTAGCTAAATGAAAGCAGTGAGCATACCCACAATTCTATGCAATTTCTGTCTCACTTTTGAAAACAATATCTGCAACAAGGTAGACAGACAACAAATGTTTATAGAATAAAAGGATTAAAAGGTGGAGGGAGGGAGTTGGGGAGGTAGAGGAAGGGAGGGAGAGAGGGAGTGAGTAGAGTGCAGATGGAGGGAGGGAGGGATGATGGATGGAGGGAAGGAGGGAGGGAGGGAGGGAGGGGTGCATGGGTCAATGGCTATTTAGATGGTTGTGTAGATGGATGTATGGAAGACTGTGTCAACTACTGACCAGAATTAGAACAAGATGTTTTAGATTACAGAAAAAATAAAATTCTAAGTTTATTAGGTACCACTGAACTCAAATTTGTGAACAGTACTCACCGTTTAGAGAGAAACTGTGACAGTGATAACAGTGAGACCCAGATGAGTCTCACTGCTCACAGTTGGTCTGCTTCTTCAGTGGCTTACAATAAATGGAGGGAATGGAGTGGGCAACCATCTTAGAATAAACAAATTAAGAACATGAAAAGTAAAGTGAACAGAAGTGGGTGATCTCATGAGTCTCCTGATCTAGGAAAGACTTTGTCAAGTTTTCCTGCGATTTCAATGCACCATATGTCCCTCCCATGTCACTGTAGGACAAAGGTCAGGAAAGGACACTAGTCACACTTTGTGCATTTTTGTGCATTTTGTTGAGATTTCTAAATGGTAGTTACTACTGATAGGTGGGAAGAGACAATTCCACTTGTCTTTTGTCTACACCATTTCTCTACCACTCTCCAGGAGCACTTCATACATTTCTTCAGGACCTTTCCTGACTTTTTGTAGGAGAAAGGACACATTTAATTCGCTGCTTGTTCTGCTTGAGGTCAGCTCTGCTGTCCCTCCATCCCTCGCAGTGAAAACACCTTTCCCTGATACCGGGGAGGCTTGAGGGCTGCTTTCAACTAGCAGCAGTACGGGAGCAGTCCATAGTGCTTCGCATTTCCCCCATGTACCACTTATTAAACTCCTGTTGCCCTGACCATTGTTGCTTCCCACTGAAGTCTGGTTTATTTACTTGAAAATCTGATTTGTTTCATTTTATTACTGTGTTTGCGAAGTAACTGATATCAGATTCGGAGGGAAAGAACTGCCATTTACCAGCAGGCTGTGATGGCTTTGCCTCGGTCTGCAGGCCTGATTTTGAGGCCTCGTCTGCCCTGGGGCTCCCACAGAAATAAGATTACTGGCAATAACTGCTTCAACTGCTTTGAATAACAGACACAACTCAGAGAGCATAAAATTAGCATAAACACAGCACTGGTGTGTTCCCTCAGCGGATATGAGACAGGCAGGCTGTGGAAAAATTGACTGAAATGGGGTCAGACAATGTAGAAATCTGAAATATAGGAAATACCGCCTAAGAGATCAGAGGTATTACCACCCCTCTCCTCTTCTTTATCTTTCTCTATGTATATATTCATGCAGTTTTAATGATAAAATGTTAGGCCTGATGAAAATTAAAGATGCAAAAAATCACCCAGCCCCCTAAAACGCCTGCATTATCTTTGCAGACAAATTATTATTAATCATTTCTCAGCTTTTTAATCCTGAGGGTAGAAAAATAAACACATTTCCACAGTCATTTTAAATTGATTTTTCTTTTTAGGGGGATATTAGTTTGAGGATAGAGAGTTTTGCTTCCAAAAGGAGGTGAACAGCTGAAGCAGCACAGGATTGTAGCTTGGAACAATTCCTCCCATATCTATTTATCAAATATTAAAATGGAATATGCTGCCGACAAATGCAATAAAGTCTAACATTACAGGGAAGAGAGTGACGCCATGCATCCCAACAGGCAGATGGAAGCTGTGGTTTTTCTGTCTCCATAATATGTTGTCACATATGGAATACAATTTTTTGATATAGCTGCATATAGACGGATCCCATTGCAATATATACATATATATTGGTATGAGGCTAGAAAAGGTCCAAGTTATCCTTCCAGAAAATGAAAATTCTCTAGAAACTCAGCATTTTCTGGTATTTATCATGGTCAGAAATAATGTTCAAAGGTTGATAATGTAGCACTTGGAATTTAGATGATGGAAAGGGTGCAAACATTTAGGGATATTCCCCTTCCAGAAGACCAGCTTCAGGTCCTTCCACAGTGCTCTGAATACATTTTCTTTTGTAGATTCCCTTTTTATTTTTATTTTAGCTCATTTCCACCTAGAGACCTTTGTTAAGTAGTATTTCCTGCCATGCTTTTATCATTGGCATTGCACCTCATGTTTAGTGGTCCCTCAGTAAATAACTACTGAATGCACAAATGAGGAATGATTTAATAACACAGGACTAAAACCATGGCATATCGCATGATCGTTTGAATGAAAATGGCCCCCATAGGCTCATATACTTGAATGTTTGGTTCCCAGTTGGCAGATGACTCAGGAAGGATTGAGAGGTGTGACTTTGTTGGAGGAGGTGTGTCACTGGGGCTGGCTTTGAAGTTTCAAAAGCCCAGGCCAGGCCCCAGTCTGATTCTTTCTGCCTTTTACCTATGGATAAGGATATCAGCACTCACCTATTGATCCAGCACCGTGCCTGTCTGCCGCCATGCTTTCTGCCATGAAGATCATGGACTAACCCCTCTGAAACTACAGGCGAGACCCCAGTTAAATGTTTTCTGTTATAAGTTGCCTTGGTCATGGTATCTCTTCACGGCTATAGAACAGCGATTAAGACAGCTTGTGTTAATTTTAAGTTATAATTTTTTTTGTTTATTTTGTTTGTTTGTTTTTATATCTCAACCAAATTTTCCCTTCCCTCCCCTCCTCCCAATTCCTGCCCCCTGACCTTCCCTCTGCCTCTCCCTTTCCATCCACTCCTCCTCCACTGTTCCTCTTTAGATATAGGTGGGCCTCCCATGGATATAAGCCAGCCAAGGTACATCAAGTTGCAGTGAGACTAGGCTCCTCTTCTATTAAGGCTAGATGAGGCAATCCAGTGTGAGTAATGGGCCCCAAAAGCAGGTATAAGAGTTGGAGACAGCCCCTGTTCTCACTGTTAGGAGTCTCCAAGAATACCATGTTACACAACTGTAACAAATATGTAGAGGGGCTAGGTCAGTCCCATGCAGGCTCCTTGGTTGTCGGTTCAGTCTCTGTGAGCACCTATGAGCCCAGATTAATTGGTTCTGTGGGTTTTCTTGTGGTAACCTTGACACCACTAGGTTTTACAATCCTTCCTTCCCCTCTTCCATAGGATTCTGCCTAATATTTGGCTGTGGTTCTCTGCATCTGTTCCCATCAGTTGCTGGGTGAAGCCTCTCTGATGACAGTTGAGCTGAGCACCAGTCTATGAGAATTGCAGAATATCATTAGGAATCATTTCATTGACTTTTTCCCCCATGCATATTTAGCTCTATCCTAGGTCTCTGGGGTATCCCACCTCTGGGTCCTTGCCTTCAGTTGGGAGCTCCCTCTATGAATGTGGGTCTTCAGCTGTACCAGTCATTAGTTGGTCACTCCCACAATTTCTGGGCCATTTTTACCCTGGAACATTTTGTAGGCAGGACAAATTATAGCTGAAGGGTTTATACCTGGGATGGTGTCCCAATCCCTCCACTGTAAGTCTTCCCTATTCAGGCTCCATATCTTCCATTGCTAGGAGTCTTAACTAGGGTCACACTTGTAGATTCATGGGAGTTTTCATTTCTCTAGGTTTCTAGCTCATCACGCAGATGCCCCAGATCCCAGTAGTCTCTCAGTACTGTCTCCCTCCATCCTCCCAGACTTGATCCTCCTGTTCTCATTCCCATTCACCCTTCATCCACTGAAAATGTCCATTCTATTTCCCCTTCACAATGAGATTGTTGCAATCCCCCCTTGAACCCTCTTCATTATGTAGCTTCTCTGAGTCCATGGGTTGTAGAATGTTTCTCCTTTCCCTTATGACTAATATCCACTTATGAGGGAGTACATACCATGTTTGTATTTCTGGATCTGGCTTATTTCACTCAGGATGTTATTTTCTAGTTCCATCCATTTGCCTGTAAATTTCCTAATGTCATTGTTTTTAACAGCTGAATGATACTGTATTGTGTAAATGTGCCACATTTTATTTATCCATTCTTCAGTGGGGGGGTGGTCTAGGTTGTTTCCAATTTCTGGCAATTGTGAATAAAGCCACTATGAACATAGTTGAGCAAGTGTCTTTGTGGTATAATGTAGCATCCTTTGGGTATATACCCAAGGGTGGTACAATTGAGTCTTGAGGTAGACTGATTCCCAATTTCTGAGAAACCACCATATTGATTTTCAAAGTAGCTGTACAAGTTTGCACTCCCACCAGTAGTAGAGGGGTGTTCCCCTTGCTACACATCCTCTCCAGCATAAGATGTCATTTGTGTTTTTGATCTTTGCCATTCCAACAGATGTAAGACAGAATCTCTTGAGTCATTTTGATTTGTATTTCCCTGATGGCTAAGGATGATGAACATGTCTTTAAGTGTCTGCCAGTTGAGAGTCCTCAGTTGAGAATTCTCTATTTAGATATGCATGCCATTTTTAATTGGATTTTTTGGGTTTGGTGTATAGTTCTTGAGTTATTTATATATTTTGGATATTAGCCCTCTGTCAGATGTGGGTTTTCCAAAGATCTTTTCCCATTCTATAGTCTGCTGTTTTATCCTATTGACTGTCATTTGTCTTACAGAAGCTTTTTAGTTTCATAAGGTCCCATTTGTTAATTAAGTGATAATTCTTATTGATATTGCTATCAGTTTTTACTCCAAAAATATGGCAAAGCCAGGAATATAGATCAGTGATAGATGGCATGCCTACCATGTGAAAGGCTTTAGTTCCCATCCCTCACATTAAAAAAAGAAAAGAAGATAATAGACACACAAAAATGAAGGGAATAGACGTATATTCCTTTAAAGTATCAAAAAAAATCTGTCTTCAAAATGAATAAAATTAGGTACAGAATGAAAACATTATGTTTATACAAACATTTGTAAAATATATGCCACAGAACAACCCCAAAGGATCTTACTGCTACAACTTATAACTGACATGTGACAATATTTCACTTGACATTTTATAGACAGTTAAAATTTTCAATGTCGCCAGGCAGTGGTGGTACACGCCTTTAATCCCAGCACTCCAGAGGCAGAGGCAGGCAGATCTCTGTGAGTTCAACACCAGCCTGGTCTACAAAGTGAGTTCCAGGAAAGGTGCAAAGCTACACAGAGAAACCCTGTCTCAAAAAAACAGAAAAAAAAAATTTTTTTTCAATGTCAGATATACACACATACACACATGATACTGGTATTAAGTACTTGAGGAAAACAGATGTCATTTTATTTAATGTAGTAACTATTCAGTGAGTTATTCAATTTTCCATCTACAATATTTAGATGTAGTGTGTCAGAAGCTTGCTCAATAAATGGTCAAAACTGAAGGTTACATTTTTGTTCATTTTTTCTTAACCTTGAAGAAAAACTCATTTTGCCATATACCAAGCAAATTTTAATAACATGAAACTCTTGCCCTCTCTGATCTTGTAACAATTTTTATCTAAATAACATAATAGAGGCAAAAGAATTGCAATCTTGGACACAGTTTGCCTCCCCAGATCAGTTATACCAGACTGCAGATACCATATTTTATGTCACTTTTATTTTCAAATCCTTGAATATTAGCAGCACACATCTAGTGAGTCTGTATTTTTCTATTACATAGAAAGTGGCCTGATCTGAATTTTATGTAAATTAGCATACAGATACATACCCACAAGGACAGAGACAGAGAGACATAATACAGAGAGAGGTTCCCCAGAAATGACACCCCAAGTCCAAAAAGACTCCTTCTGCCCCAAAGTATGCCTTTGAGGGGGAACATAGAACAATACATACAGCCAGATTTGTACATACATAGGACAGACCTCATCAGAAGAGTCACATTATGTGGCAGAATACAATGAGTCTAAAAAAAGTGACACAGTTGTTCACATTATTGATTTTTATGGTCTTTCCCCTTATGTTTCACATTGGCATTTGTTGTTCTTGGGAGAAAACTCTTCTCTGAAATCCTTCATTGGATGGGACCCTGCCAATCATAAGCATTCAATTTATTCTGAACTAGTACATTGCTGATTTCACCAGCCAGGTTAATCAGATTCTATAATAATGTTCTTAAGTCTGAAAACTTCTCATTCAATCTAGATTATTAACATAAACTTAATATGAACTATAAATATGTAGACGGCCATTTTCCTCCAGTGACTAGAACATCAAAAGTCTATTTGCTATTAAAGTAGATGTATCAGATAGGGATTGTACTGACTGTTAAAAAAAAAAGAAATCCAGTGATGACAGACTCATTTTTAATATTTTCACATGAGGGAGGTTTAGACATAAACAGTGCTGGGCTGACAAAGCACCACATCTCTCCATATTCTCTGTTCTACTGTCTTTAGCATGCAGCTCTCTGCCTCCTGCTCTCAAGATGGATATTTAAGCTCCAGGAATGGTATCTGTATTTTGAGAAGGAAGAAACTCCATGCCATTGGCTTTCCCCCACTATTGGCTTTCTAAGGTCACCATCCTAAAACTTTTTCTTCCATGCCAATAGCCTGAGCAGTGCTCTATTGCCAATTTCTAGTTGAAAATGTACCTGGAAAACTAAAACATGAAGTTTGTAATAGTATCTGTGTGAATAAAATGACAGAAAGGAAACTATACAGAAAGTTGACTTCAAACAATGCTTCATACAGCAGCCTATAGAATACACTATAGATAATTAGTAAACAAACAAAATCTCCATAGGATAGGAGTTGGGTATTTCAAGAGACTACTTAGAACTCATGCATTTCTGAGAGTTTTCTTATTTTTGGCTTCAGTTTCTCATCAAGCTTGGCTACTATTCTGCTCATAAACATAAGAATCCTTAGGGCAAACTGGTTTTGCCCTCTGTGTACACTAGATCAAGTTATTTTATGCTATTTGTAAAACAAAAACAAAGCCAGAAAAGCAAAACCATAGGGGGATCTTATTAAGAAAGAGGACACACATACAAGTAGATATGAAAGGAAAGTTAGTCTACTGCTTAAGTCTTTTTTCATTAAAAAAAAGTTTTTAGAGCATTTTCAGATTTTAATTTCTTCAAAGTTGAGTAAAAAGTGCAAGAGTGCCCATAGTCCACCTGCCTCAGAATGAATACTCTCTGTCACTGTCAATGTTCTATTTTACATAGGTGTTTGTTAGAGTTGGTGAATCACAGCAGCCACTCATTGTCACTCAAAGCTAATTGATTCCATTAGGGTTCCTTCTTGGCATTGTGCATTCCAACATTGGACAAGCCTACAAGAAAGTCCATGTACTATTACAATGACATAGAGTGTTTCCACTGCTCCAGAAACCCTCTGTGCACCATCCATTCATCCCTTTCCCCTTCCCCTTTAAACCTAGGTGACCAGTGCTCTTTACTGATATCATAGGTTTTTCCATTGTCAGAAGGCCATATAGTTGGAATCCTATCATATGTGCAGTATTTATACATTAAGATTTGGTCTCTTTCCTTTGATACTTTCCCTTTAAGGTCCTTCTGTGTGCTTTCATTGCTCATGTACTTTTACAATTTTACACATGTGTATCATGTATTTTGGTTGTATTCATCCCATTACCCTCTCTTATCTCCCCTGTACTCCTGTTGAACCCGTCTACTCTTACTTTCTTATATTGTGTGTGTGTGTGTGTGTGTGTGTGTGTGTGTGTGTGTGTGTGTGATCCACTGAGATTATTTAGTGTTGCTTGCTTAAGCATGGATTGGGTGTTGTCTACTAGGGTATGAACAACCAGTGCCTACTGAAGAAAATAATTCATTCTCACTCAGGAACTACCAACTTCCAATAGCTCCTTAGGAAGACATGGAGTCCCCCAAAGGTCCTCCTTTATCCAGGATGGCATGTTGATAGACACAACCACACCCTGGAGTCTTTCAGAACCAACTAGTGATGTATAGGCAAATACAGCTCTTTTAATTTTTTGATAGCTTATGTATTTTATAGCTAAAAAGTAGCAATAAGTGTCTTTATACAGGCCTCTAAATGGTTAGTGAACAAATCATTTGAGTAAATAAAAAGAAGTATGTGTTACTATATTGTAGGCTCATTTCTACATGTGAAATTTGAACATCAGCTTTATGGGAATCAGAACTATGCACACACACACACACACACACACACAGAGAGAGAGAGAGAGAGAGAGAGAGAGAGAGAGAGAGAGAGAGAGAGAGAGAGAGAGAGAGAGAGAGCTTATGATCTGTGGCTTGTGTGTGAATGATAGCATACATTTTCACAAGGAAACCAATCTTTTATTTCATAGTTTACTGTATGATTTAAATCATAACATTACAGAGTCTTCTGCACATATATTACCTAAATTCAATCAAATTTTCTAGGTAAATATCTACAAATGTTTGGATCACATAAGAGGATTCATTGCAATAAGGACTTTCCCTTTTATAAAATGTACACATTAGCCCACAAATGCAAATATGCATTTTATCCTATAGAATTATGGATATATTAGTGGATGATAGTCCCATATAGCTTATACCCACTTGTCTCCATATTTCTCTATCTTTAGATGCCATGATTATGCTTTCTCCCTGATTTTGGATATTCATTCATGAACTGTTCCTTCTTCTAAAGAGTCAGAATCCAATTATTGCTTTCTGTAGTTTTTCCCCCTACCATATTTTCATATTTCTTGTTAGTTCTCTTTACAATCTGTTGTTGCACACACTGTGTAAATAAGAGTCATAATACTTTATCAAATACTTGTTGGGTACTTCTTAAAAGTTTTCAGAATAAATATTTGTTGAGTTGATTCTTTTGTTTAACAAATAATTATGGATTCCTTATTTTCTGCTAGCCTTTTAGAGGCTCAACATATAACCCTGAAGTGGATAAACAAGGTTTTCTTAGTCATTGACCAGACCCAGCATCAAGAGGAGGACTTTCCCTCACCTCTGACAATAAAGGCCACTCCTATTGGAGACAATAGAATAGTTAGCTTTTAGATGTTGTCTGCATGTCAAGACAACCTATCATGAATTAAGTGTGCCTTCTCTCCAGTCACCTGTGCATATGGTATTGACTTCTTCCGGAAGTTCTGGGACACTCTCTTGTGATTCTGTTAGTTTCCTGTAAACTTTACATGAATTTTTCTCCTGTGATGTGGACTGTCATAGGCCACCCCTACTCTAAACTCAAAGACACCGCTGCTCCTCTCATGTCTGTACTTCCTAGTAGTTTAGAGAACACAGGGTCCTAACTTTAGTTCCTAGTGCTGGGATAAAAGACCCTGACCAAAGCAACTTAGGGAGAAAGGGTTTGTTTCAGCTCACTAAATTTCAGGTGACAGTCCATTCCTTCCATCACAAGGAAGTCATGGTGGGAAGAAGTCAGAGGAGCTAGTCACACCCAAATTCAAGAGCAGACAGAGATCGGTATTACAGTGTACGGAGTCCAGTATCAGATAAGACAGGTATACCTTTTCTCCCTAGAGGCCAGCATAGCACCTTTCAGCACTATGTTAGCTAGCCAGTAAGGAGGAAATTTCTGTTATTTGGAGATGTTCTCAGCTAAAGGTATCCTCAAAAATAGTGGCTGACTATATATATATATATATATATATATATATATATATATATATATATATATATATATATATATATATAAAACCAAGGGCAATGTCACAGTATGTTCACTGGTACAATAGGGGCATAATTGTCACAGGGTAGCTAACTGTTTTTTTTTTTATTAGATTTGAGGCCTGATCCACAGAAAGGAATTTCATGATTGTTACCACAATCCTGGTCAAAAGTCGGTGGATGAGGCAGTCATATACTCTAGGGTAGAGCTTGCTATTATTTTACTATGTGATCAGGTTGCCAAAGTGCCTTGCTAATATTTCTAGACCTGGGCATCCACATAGTTGATAGAAGCTTGATTCTGCAGGGGCAGCAGTCAGGGGAATGATGCATAACTGAGTCAAAGTGCTGAGAATAAGACCCTGAGTACTCAGCACTAAACAGGAATCTTTATCACCCAAACCTCCTCAACTACAAGCAAAGCTCAGGGAATACTGGATAAGAGGAGACAGAAAGAATGTTCAAGCTGCAGGATGGGGAGGAGTTCTGTGAAGTCTTGTCTCGTAGATAAGATGTAGCTATTATGTACAGAATTCTAACATCGATGGTTATCTGAACAAGATCAAGTCAGCCAAAATCCCCAGGAATAGAAATATCATTAAAGAAAAGAACTCATGAATTTGGAGGGGTACATGGAAAGGGTGGGGAGGAGAAAGGGAAGAAGGAAAATTTTGTAATTATATTTTAATTTTAGAAAACGCCAGTAAGATGGGATAGATTATCTTCAGGTCCCACCTCTTAGTGAGGGGATCTTGATAATGAATAGTTGCTGAAGATGGAGAATCTTTATTTTTTTCCTGAAAATGTAGCCACTGGTAGGTTTCTGGTGCTCTGAGGGCTCAACAGCTGTGCACATATGGGCGGCACTAACGGAGCTTAGTGGGTTACCCCCTCCCCCCAAAAAAATAAAAACGACATGAAATTGGAAAGAAGATGAGTTGTGGGAATCTGGGAGAAGTTGGAGGGAAGGAATAGGGAGTAGATATAACCATATTTCAGTGTGCACTTGTGTAAAATTCTCAATAATAAAGAAAACTAAAAATTCAGCCTACAGATATGGACAGTTTAAGCAGAAGTTTATATAGCAAAAGCAAGCATTGCAATAACTCAAACAGAGATATAGTAGGCTACCCAAATACAGTTGAAGAGTGGTGGGTCTATATTAGAGTTTTAAAATAATATTTATGAATATATATGAGCTCAGTGACATATTCTTGGAGTAAGATGAAACCTTTTCTCTCCCAAATCATGCTGAACCAGCTCTCCATGTTAGGATATAATTTTCTTTACACATGCCTATAATTTGGGAGGAGTAAAAAATGGCAATGTAAATAATATTATAATGGAGTCAAAGTCTTTAAGGATGCCCTGGTACCCTAGTTTCTGATGCTGCAGGCTCGAGGTCATTTAACCACAGAAGGGTGTTCTGAGCAACAAGGGATACAACTATCAAGATACAGTTGAAGTATTCTTGGTGACTTCCTATCTAATTCCTGTGTGTCATCCTCAGGGTCCCAATTTGGTCTCATGGCTGTATGTGAACAAAGACTTTCGGCTGAACTAGGATTTTATTGTTATTTTCAAAACTGAGGCTTACTTACTCATGAAAGCTGGAGTCAGGGTTTTACAAGTGTCTCCCAGGCCAAACAAACAGGAACAGTGAATGGTTGGAGATAAACCAAGAACTGAAGATAAAGAATCTACATATACATATGTTCTGCTCACTTTCTCCCTTTTTTATATAGTCCAGGATCCAAACCCAGGAAATGTTTCCACACACTAAACAATGCGGGCAATCAAAATAATTCCCATAGATTTATCCAAAGAACAATGTGGTCTATATATTTCTTCACTGAGGCATTCTTTGTGTTGAGTCAACAATCAAAATTAACTATCATACAGGTATTCTGCAGACTCTACTGTAGACTCATAATTATCCCACAAGTTAGTTGGTTTACCATAATCCACACTAGCGAGTAATTCCTAACATAGAGGTTAGTATCGGAGGCTTTTAGAACACAGGTTTTAAACATAATATTGTCCCTAGAAGACATTTCACTGTCTACAGAGTGTCTCTTTAATTATTACAAAAGCAGTGACATGACTATAGACTACTGAAGTCTAATAGGTAGATGTGAGATGCTGCTGAACATCTTTTTAATTAAGAGAAATTTTTCATTCATTTTACACACCAAAGATCCTCCTCTTCCCTCCTCCCGGCCCCCTCAGCCTTCCCTCCCAAGCCATCCCCCACTCCCTCCTACAAGAAGGCAAGGCCTCCCATGTGGAGGCAACATTCAGTAGAGGCAAGTCCAAGCCCTTCCCCCTACCTCAAGGCTACATGTGGTGTCCCATCCTAGGTAGTGGGCTCTACAAAGCCTGCTCATGCACCAGAGATGAATTCTGATACTACTGCCAGGGGACCTTCCAAGCAGATTAAGCTACACAAGTGTCTCACGATGCAAAGGGCCTAGTCCAGTCCCATGTAGGCTCCACAGCCATTGATCCAACTTTCATGAGTTCCCTCTAGTCTGGTTTGATTGTCCCTGCATGTGTCCCCCTCATGATCATGATGCACTTGCTCATAGAACCCCTCTTCTCTCTCTTTGACTGGACTCCTGGAGTTCTCTCTAGTGATTGGCTGTAGATCTTCCATCAGTCATTGGAGAAAATTTCTGTGATGACACTTAGGATATTCACTGGTCTGATCTCTGGGGCAAGCCAGTTCAGTTCAGGCACCCTCTCTACTATTGCTAGTAGCCTAGGGAAGTTGCCAGGAATCCCCAAGGCTGCTGAACATCTTACAAGGCACAAAAGAGACACCCGTTATAAAGAACAACCCAGCTAGTAGTGGATGAGAATATTGGGTTAGGGCAATTTGGGTAACTAGGGTCTGTGATTATGGCAGATATTCTTATCATTTATTACAGGGTTCCACTGCTTTCTAATTGGCTGCCTAAACTTAGACTAACATATCTATTCAGATGCTTTTGGATTTCAGTTATTCTTATGAATAACCCTTGAACAGATTCAGCTTGCTCTGCCTTTCAACTGTAAAAGATAAGCATCTGCTTTTATGTTGTCAGGCAGATATTTTAGCTTCCATACATATGTTCTAATTTCTGATTAATCAGTCTCAGCTTTCTATTACTTGTTTTGAAAAGAGCTAAATGCCCCTAGCATTATTCTCTCACTTCTACTGCATCTCTATTATTTTCTCAAGCGTTTTCTCTCAGCATTTCTCAAGCACCTGATACATCATCTACCACTCGTGTTTCTTCACTCACAGGGCAACCTGATTCCCTGAGGTGAAAGTTTTAGCAGGTGCACCATTGCCTCGTGCTGGGCTGTTGTCTTAGTCAGTGTTCTCTTGCTGTGAAGTGACATGACCATGACAACTCTCATAAAGGAAGCATTTCATCGAGGCTTGCTTACAGTTTCAGAGGTTTAGCCCATAAACCTCATGGTTGGGAGCATGGTGGCACACAGGCTGACATGGTAGCTGAGAGTTCTACATCCCCATCTAAAGGCAGCAAGAAGAGCAAGAATGACTGGGTTTGGTTTGGGTTTCTGAATCCTCAAAACCCAACCCTGGTGACACACTTCCTTCAACAAGGCTACACCCCCTAGTCCTTCTAAGGGGTGCCACTCCATGAGGACTAGGCATTCAAATATATGAGCTTATGGGTGCCATTCTTAGTTAAACCAGCACAATTGTGCATGCTCCTTCCACCAGTGACTGGCAGCTTGGCATTTGCAAGCTGGTGGTGATGGGGTGGGGTGGGGGGTTGTATCTTCAGAATGCCAATTATACATCCGTTTCTCAGACTTCTGGTTTGATTGTTGCCAGTCAGCTTCCCCAAGAAGGTAAATCAGATGATGCAAATGGAGGTTTGTATGTGAGAAGAATATCTATGGAAAGCAAGAAGGGAGCAGGAACAGTCAGGGAATTATTAATTATAATTATACCGGCTTTTAGCATAGGTATAATTATAGCATTGGTTTTAAGCAAATTACAGGGAGCTCTGAAACTCTGATGTAATATAGAGTTGACCAAATTGAGATAAAGTTGTGGTCCTTTGTTTTGATAAACAAGCTTGTCACCGGGGCCAAGATGCAACTCTGTTTAATGAAGTGCAGTTTCTGGAGACACAGCAAGAACACCGAATGTGATAAGTGTGTCTTTTGGGGGAAAGGGGATGCACCTCTGGGCTGTACCACACAGCATTCTCTATAGCAGATACACATTCTGACTATGTGAGTGATTCTAGATGTTCTCTGCAGATGTAGGTGACAAGGCATCAAAAGGGGGAAGTGGGGGACCAACAGATTTCTTTCTGTAGAGCCCAGCAAGAGAAAGGCTTCTTGTCTCTGAGAGCAGGAATTTGTGGCAAGCTGTGAGGTAGTTGTCATTTCACCCAAAGCTACAAACTCTATTAGTCCTGATGAAAAAGAATGAGAGAGAGAGAGAGAGAGAGAGAGAAGGAGGAGGAGGAGGAGGAGGAGGAGGAGGAGGAGGAGGAGGAGGAGGAGGAAAAGCAAGTGGATCTACAATAAGGATACATATATAGCAAGTTCCAGAAATTTTCTCAGAATGGAACTGTCTTTGTTCATGAAATGACCTTTGGGTGGAGTGTCAGACTTCAGGTTCACACACTAAAGAAGTGTTGATAATGGAAGAATCTTATATGAGTTAAAAAGGAGGGTAGGAAGGAAGGGATAAGGAATTATTTTATTTCTATGAAAAGAGTGAATTGCAATAGAACTATAATTAATTATGTGACTCATTCAGTGATGAAAAGATTATTTCCATAGGATTAGACAGTGACATCTTATATTGCTACTGGGATAATTAAGGCAGTGGCAATATCACGCCACCATAGATACAGGTCTTAGGTCTTTTGCTTAGTCACTCACAGCTAGAGCATCGTCAAAGCGCCAGTGAGGATCAGGGCTCCTGTCTACACACAATGGGCAGCATTTCCCCTTCAAGCATATTTCCATTCACCTTGATTGGGTCACATGACTCATTCTGCATCCACAGCTGTGCTTAGAACATCCTCTGTGTTTGATGTGACCTTTTCCCTAAAGTTTGAGTTTGCTGACAAGGAGAAAGATGTCTAACCAAAATTATTTCTGTTTGTAGAAAAAAAAGGAAAATGGGTGTTGGGGAGACAGGAATACAAATACAGGTACAAAGAGAGAGGAATAAAAGAGTAGGGAATTTTCAAATAGAACAAAAAATGGAAGGCCCACACCTTCCCAGGATAAAGAGCCAATGACATGCCCAAAGGGCAGAGTGTAAAAAAATAAGAACATGCTGTCTACTGTTCTACATAAGGCAACAGCATGATCTCAAACCCACTTCTTTGGTACACCAATATTGCTAGCCAAAGCCCATTATGATGACAAGCATATAATATGAGTAAATAATTTGTTTTTTACTTGAATTTATTTTTAAAATTTTATAATTTGAGAACGTTACATATATGTATGCATACATATATGTGTATTTGTATAGTATAAGCTGATCTTTTGGTATATGTATATATTTTAGAATATGGAAACTAAGCTAATTAATATACCTCATCCTTCAGAATATTTACAATATAATCAGACCATTTTAGAATATGTAATAATTATAAACTGTTGTCAGTAGGCAATAATTCAACAAAACTGCCTAAGTGAGATGCTAAAACTTTTGACCAACATTCCACAAACCCCTCAGTCCCCTGTTTGTAGAAATCACAAAACTTTCATGAGTTTGAACTTTTTTTTTAAATTATTGTTAAGATTCCACATAGAACAAGGATAAATGATAAGAAGTATCAGTGGGAACGTGGAGAAATAGGCATGCTTATACACTTTAGTAGGAATGTGAATTAGTAGAGCCAGTTTTGAAAACATTATTGAGGTTCCTCAAAAAAAAAAAAAAATTATCATTTAATCCTGCAATCACCCCATTGGATACTAAGCCAAGGGAAATAAATCAGTATATCAAAGAGACAGCTATGTTCCGTGTTCTTATCAACATTGCTCAACCTAAGAATCCATTAGTTGATTAATAAAAAAGAAAATATAGTGTATAGGCAATGGAATATTAGCCAAGCTTAAAAAGGAAATCATATAACTATTATGTCATAGATAAATTTGTAGTACATTTAGATATGTGATACAAGCCCCATACTTCTATAAAAACAAATACTGAATTATTCTTAGATATGAATAATTGTCTATAATGTGGATTGGCATTTCTATGCCGAAACAAAGCTTTCTCAGGAAAACAAATGAAATCAAAATAAACAAAACAAAACAACAAAATAAACATTTTTCTAAAATGGAGAGAAATGGAATAAGGCTCACTCTAAATTCCAAAACATACTCTTTCTGAATTGTTTTGTCTGTTTTCATTAAGGCCTGACTTGCCCTCCCCCCTCCCCCGAAAAAAAAAAGAAAGTATAGGAATTCACCTATACTTCAAGGGTGAGAGATTTATGTTTATTTGGGTTACAGATAGCATGTGACAGGTAGCTTCTCAATAGCATTATGTATGAATGTAAAATGTCCTCTAGAGAACTTCAGTCTAACTTCAGGAGATATAGTCTCTTAAAAAAATAATATTTTGAAGAGATTTCTGTCACAGTACCAATTGAATGTCATAAGCTAAACTAATTCAGAGGAATAAAAAATTATTTCTTTTCAGCTATAAATCTGTTATTCTGTAATTACTATAATTATTCAACATCTTATTAAACTCTCCCTGAGATAAAGTCTCACTAGGTTGCCGAGACTGATCTCAAACTTCAGGGCTCAGAAGATCTTCCCTTAGGCCCCCAAGTAGCTGGAATTACAAGCATGTGCCTCTACACTTGACTTCTGAAGGCAATTGTCTCCAGATACACAAGATAATTGATGCTGGACAATCTTCAATGACCTTGCTGATTTTGTTTTGTCTTGGCTTTGTCATTCCAAAGATTTTGGATTAAAATTCCTTTCATGACTTCTGTTTCTTTCTGTGCTTCTTGCATTGTGTTTACAAGCATCTCATCAGCTTGAGAGTGCCCAAGACCTCCCTTGACTTCCACAGCAGATCTTTTGTGAGTAACATAATGTATTTTATATATAGTCACAGCCTTTAAAATGCTGATGCTATGAAAAGTAAAATATAAATTTATTTGAATTACCTCTTCATTTATAGAACCGTAGTTTTCAGGATTGTTTTCCCAATAAATAATACAAACATGAATATATACTTAAATATAATTATGTTCACCTATTGTAATCTTTCATAATAAAACCATGTCTTCAATCTTTGGATAATAGGGAAAGAGAGGAATTTATAACTCCCTGAGTGCTATGAATTTTCAAGAGGCATGAAGATTATACATAGTGTTAGCTATGAAGTGATGCAAAAAGTGCAGATTTTTAATGTAGAGACATATTTGTCTTAAATACTCCTCCACACAGTCACATATCTACACACAGTGTGGCTACATTCTTGACAGATATCTCCAGCTCCTTGGCTCTGTTTTTGATGATAGTATCAATATTACAACATATATGTTTTGTGACTTCCTTCTTTTCCTCCTAGGAACTATGTTTTTTGTGATTATTGTGTAGTGAGATATACAGCTCACTTTATTCATTCTTGAGAATATTAGCTTTATGAATGAGCATTCATGTGCATGAGTATCCTACTTTGCCGTGAAATATACCATAACTAATTTGTTTATTGAGAGAGAATGCATTTATTGAAGTGTTTCTTAATAGTCTGCCGTCACAAATAATACTCTATGAATTTTCATTCTACACATTTCTGGTAGTATATTTAGGTGTCATGGTGTACTTATTTAACTAATGCTACCCTTAGGAAATGAGAATTTTTATTGTATTAATCCTTCCTAAAATATAGACTTATAGTTTTCTTCTAATTTAAAATATACATACATATTATGGCTTCCAGTTTAGTGTTTTTATGGGACTCCTGAGTATGCATATGACTTGGTCTCTGTGTCAGATGTATCTGCTTCTTCTGCCTTTTTGGTCTCTTTTCCTTCTCTTGTTTTGTCCTATTCCTATTAGTTTGAGGTTTTGTGTTAGTGTCTGTTTTATCATATCATATTTTATTATTATCCCTTAGAATCCTGTTTGTTTTATTTTTTTAACTTTTGTTATTCTCTCATACATCACATCTTGAGTGCAGTTTCCCCTCCCTCTATGCCTCCCAGTCCCTCCCGCTATACCCTCTCTCTTCCACAGATCAACTTCTCTGTTTCCATTCAAAAAAGAGCAGGTCTCCCAGAGATATGCACCAAACATGGCTTAACAAGACACAATAAGACTGGCACAAATCCTTACATCACTGCTGGATCTGGCAGCCCAGTAGGAGGAAAAGGGTCCCAAGAGTAGGCAAAAGAGTCAGAGACACCCTCATTTCCATTGTTAGGAGTGATACAACCACAGCATGTATAAATAAAGGGAGGGGAACCATAGTTGGGATATATTATGTGGGAAAAAATTCTATTTTCAGTAAGAGGAAATATATTAGATATTAGTTTATTTACTGTCTGCTAATGTGGTTCTCTATCTTTGTATGTGTTTATTGCTCAGTTTTGCTTCAGTAAAATTTCTGATATTGGCTATTATGCATTGTTTTGATTTCATTATATTAGAAGAAGTTTTTATGTAATCTAGACACTAATCTGTTTGTTATGTGAACATTTTACCTTTGTAAATACTATGTCTTAAGTTGAATGAAAATAGTATATATTGATTTCTTCAATGGAATATAACTAAGAATCCCCTTCCTTATTTTGAAAATGTTTTCTCTCAGTTTTTGTACCATGTGTCTCCCTTCTATTGTATCACTGCTCTTTCTCCTCCTAGGAAATATTTGGCCATTCCACTTTTATTCTTTGGTCAGTGAAACGTATCCTTTTGTTTATTTAATTTTATTCTTGGGAGAAATGTGTACATGATCATTGTATCTACATCACTACCGCCCCTTTCCAATCAAACTCTTCCCATGCCAATCTCTCCCAATTTCATGGCCTCTTCTTTATTATTGTTTTGTGTGTGTGTGTGTGTGTGTGTGTGTGTGTGTGTGATTTTTTTCAAAGCAATTATAGGTTTTAACTCCATTCTAAGTACTTATCTTTATACCCACAGATAAGCATAGCTCTCACCTCTCATTAAAGAAACTTCCTTTTGCAACAGAGACCTACAGAGATCCATAACTCTGCCCAAGTGGAGAGGCTAAATGACTGTGGGATCCTTTACCTCAACTGCCACACAACTCCAACACCTAAGGCTCAGGAAAATCACAGAGGAAGGAACAGAAAATTTTGAAGAGCCAGAGGCCCAGGATGCCTGTTTTTAGATAGTATCCTATAAACATGAAAAGGAAGTTGCATTCATGAAATCCCAATGATGTTATTAATGTTTGGAAATTTGTTAAGATTTTAGAAGGACCATGAGTTGGAGGCCAGCCTGGTCTAGAGAGTGAATGCCAGGATAGCCAGGACTACATACTGAAACCCTCTCTTGAAATACCAAAGGAAAAAAATAGAAGAATCTGGTAAAGTCCTACTTCATCTTGACAGAAATTTCATCAAATTTGTTTATGAATTTGAGCTGTTGACTTATGTACATATTTAGTGTTGAGTAGCATAGTATATGTCTCCATTTATTTATATTTTAAAGTATTTTTCACTGAAGTATATTCTATTGCCCATAAAATTTGTACATACTATTTTGATAAATTTATTCCCAAACATGTTGTTTTTAGAATACCATTATGAATAATTTTATGACTATGATAATTTAATAAATTTTAGATAGGTATAAGAATACTTTAAGGGGCTGGGGATTTAGCTCAGTAGTAGAGTGCTTGCCTAGCAAATGCAAGGCCCTGGGTTTGGCCCTCAGCTCCTGGGGAAAAAAAAGAATACTTTAAAAATAATATTTTATTAAGTCTTTGAGAATTGTATATGATGTATTCCTCCCTTCCCTCAATTCTTCCAATGTTTACACTCTCCTCCCTCACCTTCCTATCTACCCAACTTTGAATATTTTTGGTAGATGCCTTTAATCCAAGTACTTGGGAGAAAGAATAAAGGGGATCTTTTTGAGTTCAAGGCCAGTCTGGTCTGCATAGTGAGGCCAGCCAAGTCTACATAGTGATACCCTATCAAAAAGAAAAAAGACAAAATCTGTTATTAATTATTTTATTGTAAAATTTCCAACTGTTACTTCACTAGAGAAATGTAATTACTATATAACACGTGTGTATGTATGTGTGTGCGCGCGCATGCGCGTGCACGTGTGCACACACTCACTTGAAAGAGAAATCAGTGACACTCTAAGATCTCTTGATTATACAAAAAGAAGTGTGGTCCTAACGTTATTATGCTTTAAAATGTTTGTTATCTACCTTAGAATACCCTTGAGTGATAGACTGTCTCCCATTACAGAGGTAGGTCTTCTTAGAATTCTCATTTCTGCCGATGACGAGTCTTAACTGATTTTTATCTGTAGTATATTCCACAATATAATTTTTTGTAGAATGTTTCCATTTAAAGATGACAACATTCCTGCTTTGAACCAAGGTCTTCTATGAATATCTAATGGGCTGGCATGTAGCAACCAGTGCTGATAAATTTCACCAGCTCTGGTACGGCATCTCACCAGGGCCCAGGGTTGTACTTTTACTGTAACCCTGATACCAGTTGTTTACACTCTGTCTCATCTAATTGTTATCACAGCTGCTTCTGGAAAAAACCAAAACAAACAAACAAACAAACAAACAAACAAATGCACCTGAGTGTCACAGCAAAGTGTGGCTTCCCTGGTTTGACAGTTTTTTATTGTAAGGAATCCATCCAGGCCTAGAAAAACATGATGATTTCTTTAAAATATGAAGCCTTATCTTAATCTAAAATCTTATTGACTCTTACAAGAAGTTTTAAAAATATCAAATTAATCAATTAGAAAATGACAGCTGTCCGGCCTTAATTTTCCATTTCCCCCTTTCTCTCTCCCCCTCCCAGTTATACCCTAAAGGAAATAGCCAAGAGGTTTAAGTTCCCTGAACAAGGAAAATTTGAGAAAGAGTATTGAAAAAACCCTGATGGTCTCTGCCACATGAGGTATTCATCTATTTTCTATGACTTATGGGAAGACAACAACAATAACAACAACAACAACAACAAATTAGCAATCTGTTCCTCTTCCTAGTTCTTCAGGCTTTAGCTTGAATTTGGGTCTAGAAGCCTCTCTCTAGCTAACTCTGTTTTATTGGGCAGTTTTCCTTTCATTATTTTTTTAAAAGCCTAATCAAGGTAAGCTCTAGTCTAGACAGGACCATCCGCAACAGTCCCTTCTCTGCAGCCCTGTCTCACTTCTACGAAATTGTGACCAGGAGTTTCTGAAAGACACATATTAAAACTTGCTATTAAGTTTTTTCGAAGTGGGAATTCAGAAAGAATGCATAGTTTCTGCTTTTTCACATTGTTCTATTTACATCTTTAGTACTATTTTTGTATTTTTGCCCCAGTTACTTTTGTGAAGCCTCTATGACACAATTGTAAACAAGTGGCTGGGGGTAGCTGCATAATGACATATGAACCCAGACTCTCTAACCTGTGAATCACATGTTCTTTTCTCTGCCACCTAATAGAGCTCTGTTAACACTACCTTTGATCTCAGAAGACATAATCCAGCAAAGGCAAGGGACTCCAATGTGTTCCTTCTTTGCTACCATCAGAGTTTTATATCCCATTTCAACAGGCAGAGCAGAGAGGAGAAGTGTTACTTATGTTGTTTCTCCCAGGCCAAATGAAATAAACCTGGCAGGAGCAGACGTTAAACTGAAGCTTATGAAAACTCAACACTCTCGTCGGTAATTGAAACCTTAAGGAGGAAGGCTCAAGACAATGGCCAATGGACGTGGAATATCGACACCAGCGTTTATTCGCAGGATCATTTCTTGTATCTCCTCTCCATCATGAGAGCAAAGAAAGCAATATCTAGACCGTGAGAGTGAGGAGTCAGTGATGAGATCAGAAGGACAAATGCAGAATCAGCTCTGCCTCTGGGGGAGCCCATAGCCTGCCTTTCGCAATGGACCTTTCCTAGGTATCCCAGGCAAGAGAAGCCCTTTCACGTCCATAAATCAAGTGAGCTTCTTTTCTCCATGTACATGGAGTTTTAAAGATGATTCTGCTTTCTTGGGTTTGTCTGCACGGTGACAAACAGTCAGAGCAAGCCCTGAGAACAAACCCTTTGAAAGTAAGATCATCAACCCTCTCAGGAACACTCTTAGTCCTTTTTGGCTATTATTATTATTCACTCCCTTACAATGGCTTGCGTTGGTTTTGTTTTCCCCAACTCTCTCAATTTGCTGTTTAAAAGCAAGCCCGTTATGCATAAATTAAAATTGCATGTGTTAGTTGCAGTGAGGCATTTGTAGATTGGAGGTGTATATACACACACACACTTATAATAGTTGCTTTAAAAAATTAGAAGGGGGGTTGGGGATTTAGCTCAGTGGTAGAGCACTTGCCTAGCAAGCGCAAGGCCCTGGGTTCGGTCCTCAGCTCTGGGGGAAAAAAAGGAAAAAAAAAATTAGAAGGGATTAGGTACAAGACTAAAAGCACGAGGGGTTGAATTATTACTCCATCTCTTTCTCATTGCACAGTTTGGAGCAAACCACATTGCTTGTTGATGATTCAGTTCCCTCATCTCTAAAATTAAGATAAGTACTGTATCTACCTCTAGCTTTGCTTTGACTATCAAATCTGTTAATAAGTGAAAACTACCTAGGACAGTTCCTATCCCACAGTAAGACTTCTAAACAAATAACCATTATTTCATAATCATTTGATTTGCTTAATAATATATTACAATATAATGATGATCTGGTATTTAGGAAGGAAAATTAATTATTCTTACTCTAGGCTTTATCATGTAAACCATAGTACACAGAAAAGATTGCAAGCAAGCTCAAGATATTTTCAAATGGCTGCCTTTTAAACACACTGTATTTCCTCTCTGAGAGGAAAGGAAGAGTAAGGAGCTGGAAAGACTCTAAGGGGAGAACTTTCTCAACATGTCCACTATTTGTGGTTAACTATTCAGGAAATAGTTTGATGGTGGACTGGCTGGTTTTGTGTGTCAACTGGACACAAGCTAGAGTCATTGGAAAGGAAGGAGCCTCAGTTGAGGAAATGCCTCCTTGAGATCCAGCTGTAAGGCATGTTTTCAATTAGTGATCAATAGAAGAGGGCCCAGCCCATGTGGGTGGTGCCACCTCTGCACTGGTGGTCCCGGGTTCTATAAGAAAGCAGGCTGAGTAAGACAGGAAGAGCAAGCCTGGAAGCAGCTCCCCTCCATGGCCTCCACAACAGCTCCTGCCTCCATCTTCCAGCTGGGCTTGAGTTCCTGTCCTGACTTCCTCCAATGATGGACAATGATGTGGAAATGCAAGCCCTTCCCTCCTAAACTTGCTCTTTGGTCATGGTGTTTCACCACTGCAGCAACAGTAACCCTAACTAAGGCAGATGGTGAATATTCTTTCAAGCAGATATTCCTGGAAAACGACAATATGGAAATTTTCCTGAGGAGTAATTGTCTTCAACATTCTTGGCACTGGAGGCTGAGAGCTGTGTGCTGAAGCTTTACAAACAGGTGGAGCTGTGTCTGCTCTGCAGGGAGAGGTGCAGAAGGAGAGCACCTGTCTGTGAGTGTCACTTCAAGGAAGGAAAAGAGGCACAAACGTCAGAGGCAGGAGAAATGAACAGAGAAAAGGCTGGGGTGACTACAAGGCATGTGAAATCACCTAAAACAAATTCTGCTGAAAAATACCATAATGAAACTTAATACCTTATATGCTAATTTAAAAAGTAAATTTATTTTTAAAAAGGGGTTTGTTTTCTGTGTCTTTGCTTTTTATTTTGGTTTGTTTTCTGTCCCCGGTTTGGTTCCAAGTCACTCAGTTATTCTGTGTTCGCATTCATCGATTTGGTGTGGAAAGAAAGGAACAGACGTGTTCTGCAATGGGGGTAAGCCCCACTTGCAATGTTTCCGTTTCCTGTTGGATTCTAAGACTTAATAGAACTTCACTATGCAAGCCCTACTTTGATTTTCCTATTAAGAATGGAGCATCGCCAGGCTTAAATGCTGTGCTCCACCCTTTCACTGTCGGGCATTTCTGTTACTTCTTTGCTCCTCTCTCATTTGCTTAGATCTGGCTTCTCCCCTTGAGGAGAAAAATTTTCATAGGACCTGGGAGGCATCATCACTCAGGGACCAGATCTGTCCCCTGTCTCTGACAGTGCCCTCCTCTGCCCTGCTGCAAACTGAATAACCTGTGCTGTAACTCTCCTGCTGCCACAGCCGGACAGGTTTTACTTTCTCTGATTAAGGCAGGAGGAGAAATTCAGAACTTTGTATTTGCCTGTTATACTAACACAAATGCAGAGCAGAAAGTGCCAGCCTTATAGTTTGTTAGCATGGCCCCCACCTTCAACATTGATTGATAAAATAGCAGATATAGGATTGCACTGGAATAGACTTCATCTCTTCCTCTTACAAGAGAGGTATGGCATATTAGAGTAAGAATTTAGAACATAGCATTAACTTTGAATTTTAAACAAAAAAGGAAGAATCTCTTGCCCTGGTGGTAGATGCAGAAGGAGAAGAATTTATTTGTAACTTCTGCTTCTATTGGGCTGGTACAGTATGTAGAAAAAGGGCTTCTGAGAGATTTTGATCACACACACACACAACTATTTAAAGACAGTGGGTACTCTGTTAAGGTCACTTCTATGTCATTCAAAATTTATTTTCTTAAAATTAGCAATGCTTTATCATTTATCAATTCCATTATTTATAACTAAATACGTTTTTAATTGTAGGGAGTATTGGCTTCTTCAGGAGAGCCTTGCTTGCTTTTTCTGCAAAAGGGTTTCCCACGTCATAATGAACCTATTGGTTTGCTGAATTTTCTTTCCCCAACAGTATATATTTAAAGCTATGTCCTTGTGGTCTTAGCATTGCAAACATACTGTTTGCCATACAAACCCCAGTCAAAAATCTAATACAGTCACCTTCCTGACCAGCTACAATGACTCTACCCGCCCCATTCTGTGACTCACTTTGAAGATTTCTGTAGGGGCTGGAGATCTGACTGCATGATGGAGAAGGATACTGATAGCTCTTTTTCAGGGCCTGAATTCAGTCCTCAGCATCCATGTTGATGGGTGCCTTATAAACACCTCTAACTCCAGTTCCAGAGGCATCTGATGCCTTTGGTCTCCAAAGGTACCTGTATTCACATGTACACAAATTTACACACATATACACAAGTAAAGAAGAATTTTAAATCTTTAAAAAAGAGGAAAGTTCTTTATTATTAGTCCTTAATACTTCTTGGTACATTCCTCCAATTCAATAATTCAAAAGTTTTGAAGTGTGTGTGAACTCTGTCTTCCTAGACTTTATGATTCTGAATTTGCTACTCACCATCCACCCATAAAATTTGTTGCCTTGATAAGTGTGGACACTTTAGTTTCCCTGTTCAATTATATGTTACTAAAGAACAGGAGACAAGTTCTACACTGTTTACTTTGCATGATGCCTTAAACTTAACCTACTGGCATTAATTTATGTAATTTTCCTCATGCACACAAAAATCAATTTCTTGATATAACATATTTTGTTAGATGAAGGGTGACCTATAAAGTTGCTTCTTTAAGAAAAGAAAAATCACACACACACACACACACACACACACACACACACACACTATTTAAAAGAGGGCAAGAAGATTCTAAATAATGCTAATCATTAAACATTGGCTAATTTGGTACACTGACTCTTCCAACACTTTGCTAGACTTCCTTGTTAGGGAACCCCCTTTTTTTGTTTTGTTTCTGAATGTTATCTATTGTGGTAAAAAGGAGTGACGAGAACCAAAATCTAAAAATTATAAGGGTGCCAAAGGACATCTTGTTGAACGGAAACCAATTTTCCTGGTGAGAAACTTGGCTTCATTTTTTATTTTATAAATGTTGGCTTAATACTGATTGTGTGTCATGGAAAAACCCCCCAACACTCGCTACATCAAATGCGGTGAAAATTACCCAGCTCATATTATACCTCTAAGCACTTCACCAAAATGTAATAATTTCCTGAAACATAAAAGAAACTTTTCCCTATCTTTATTTTTTTGTCAAGTCAGAAGTCTGGACTTGTACTTCAATTCTGCATTCAAAACGAGAAGCAACGAAACCACTTTATTTCCTCTTATAGGCAGTGAATTTGGGTGGTTGGTGGGGTGAACCGAGAATTCTGATATTTCTGCCCCTAGGATCACTGGTTCCAGCTTCCTGGGTGTCAATGGAGGCAAACTATCCTTGGGATGCCCAGACAAGATGAGAATCCAAACCACTGATTTAAAGAACCAGAAAATCCAATTTCTGGAAGGTTCAATGCATATATTTTCTTGATCTGCAAAATTTTTTTGCAGATACTCTATGAGAATAAAACTATCATCTTTGAACTCTCTTCCAGGAAATGGCTCCTCAGTTACTCCAAAGCCTACAGAGGAGATGTGTGTGTGTGTGTGTGTGTGTGTGTGTGTGTGTGTGTGTGTGTGTGTTCTTCCTGGTCCTATCCTCTTTCCTCTAGCAATCACCTTGCATGTATTAATTGATGAAACAAGGTGTGAACTAGTGGAAGGTTTTGTAAAATGGGTTACATTCACTTATAAATAAACTGCCAAGGAGACGCACCTTGTAGACAGCAAGCACTCAGGGCCCTGCCTTGGTCTGCAGAGTTTAACTCCCTTGAATTCCTTAAGGGGTCGTAGCCTACTCTTAGGCAGAGATGCTTTGGGAAGGTTCTTATACTTTTCCCTCTCCCTATTTCATACATGTATAGAATGTACTGTGGTCATATTCACCGCCACCCTGATTGTCCTCTCTTAACCCCTTCCCACTCCTGCTGAGTTCTTTCTTCTTCCCAGTTACTCTCTTTACTATCCCTGCGCACCACTCCCGATGCTGAGTTTTGTCTTGTATTTCCTATTGCTGCTGTTGACAACTTGACACAAGCTAGGGTCATTTGGGAAGAGGGAACCACAACTGAGAAAATGTCTTCATCTGATTGACTCATAGACAAGTCTGTGGAGCATTTTCTTGATCAATGACTCATGTTGGTTGGAGGAGGGTCCAGCTCATTCTGGATGGTACCACCCCTGGGGAAGTGGTCCTGGGAGGTATAAGAAGCAAGCCTAGCAAAGCACAGGGAGCAAGCCAGTAAGCAGCATTCCTCTATGACGTCTGCTTCAGTTCCTGCCTTGAGTTCTGGCTATAACTTCCCCCAGATGAAAGACTGTAAAACAGAATAAACTTGTTCTTCTCTAAGTTGCTTTGGGCCAGCATTTTATCACAGTAGTAGAAAACAATTAACACACTCCATTTAATCTCTCCTCTTTTTTCATGGCCTAGTTCACTCATTGTATCATAAGATTGAAGATCTACCTGCTGTATACTTCAGGTCAGATGGAGCTGTTACCACCTTCTTGAAAGAGTTGTCTCATTTATTTATTTATTGTGCCTCACAAAAAAATAAAAAAAATGTTTTGAAGCATTTCAGCAACCTTCCTAGAATACTGAAAGAGGCCTTCAATTCTTGATACCATTTGTAGAATTAAAATGTCATGATAAATGTTTTTGGTTTGTAGAGGTAGAATTATTCTAGGAGTGGTATAGCTTTTTCCAAGATTGAGGGTTCTGTAGAGCTGATTTTTAATCTCTTAGTTTTCATATATTCTTTTATTCATTTTATTTCCCCATCAATCCATATTCTCCATGTTTCTCTTCCTTTTTTCCTTCCTTCCTTCCTTCCTTCCTTCCTTCCTTCCTTCCTTCCTTCCTTCCTTCCTTCCTTCCTTCCTTTCTCTTTATGTCTGTCTCTCTCTTTCTGGAACTGATCCAAGGATTGTTTTTTGTTTGTTTGTTTGTTTGTTTTTTGGAGACAGGATTTCTCTGTGTAGCTTTGTGCCTTTCCTGGGACTCACTTGGTAGCCCAGGCTGGCCTTGAACTCACAGAGATCCGCCTGGCTCTGCCTCCCTAGTGCTGGGATTCAAGGTGTGAGCCACTACCGCCCGGCCCAAGGATTGTTTTTGGTATGTCACAAGATATTAATTTCCCTTCGTGTTCCAATACTTCAGTTTTCTAAAACAATATCATTTCTTTTTACCTTCATGCTGTGTTCTGCTTCCCTTGTTTCCACGGGTATAATGATTAATATATCCCCATAAACATCACTGAGGGCTGGTATCCTGACTCCTTATAATATTGCCTAATAACCTTCCCCCTAAATGATGGCTTTGAATCAATTATGTCTTTTCTCTTAGCACTGATTAGAAACAGTATGTAACTGAGTATTGGCCTCCAAGGTTGTCAAAATGTACTGAGATTTTTGAGGATGCCAACATACAGACTTTCTCCTAACTTTGCCATCTCCCTAATGCTTTCTGTATTGTTAAGCCTTTATAATTTACATTTATGGAATTTTATTTGTGCATTAAAGGTTTATATTTTGTGTAAGTGCTTAAATAGTGAACAATAGATATATAATTTCATCATTTCTGGTATTTAACTACTATTATACATTTTCAAAGGTATTGTCTATTGTGTAGCTAGAGTTTTCCTGCCTGGCCCACAGTCAGGACAAATCTCTGTCACCTGCCAGTCCCACAGCTGCTCAGACCCAACCAAGTAAACACAGAGACTTATATTGCTTACAAACTGTATGGCCGTGGCAGGCTTCTTGCTAACTGTTCTTATAGCTTAAACTAACCCATTTCTACAAATCTACAACTTGCCACATGGCTCGTGGCTTACCAGCATCTTTACATGCTGCTTATCCTGGTGGTGGCTGGCAGTGTCTCTGACTCAGCCTTCCACTATTGAGTCTTTGAAACATTCTTTAAATTTTATTCATGGAAATACAATTACTAAGTCAAAACTACACAACTTCTCTTAGTTTCTAAAAGTTGCTATTCACATCAGTGATAGTTGATCAGGATGTCTTGGCCTGTCCACATCATTGAGAGCACTAAGCATAGCCTACTTATGAAAATTTGTTGGAATTTGCTTTGATTCTTAGCTAGTTCAAACATTTTCCCCCTAATGTATCATTAGCTAGTGTTTTAGTGATATTTCTTTGTATTTAATTTCTTTTAGTTATCTATAGGGCTTTATTATTGCTTAAACAAACACTTGTGAGCTTTTCGTATACTGTTATTGCCTTATTTACTGAAACTGTTTTCTTTGTCTTCATTTTGACTAAAATGTTTGAAGCATTAATATTCAGTTTGTTTATTTTTTAAGATTATTTCTTTTATTAATTTTCAGTGTACAGAATCCTCTTTTGAAGTCCCCCAAATCCAGTGAATATTAAATTCTTAATCTGTTTTTTTCCCTATTTCTTTTTACTGTTATATTTAATTATTTGATCCATCTGGAATTCTTCTTGACCAATATTCAGCGTTACAGGTCTTGATTTATTTTTCGTTACAAAATGCTAACCAGCCATTCAGCTGCCATTTAGTGACTAATCCTCTGCTTCCCCGCTGCTTTGATAAAATAAATCTTACATATAATAAAGTCTGTTCCCAGGCTTCTTCTTCTGCTCCATTTAGCTTTGCTTTGTAGTTTGCAAGACACTTTAACATACATTATCTCATTTCATCCTTCCTACCCCACACTGATTGCCTGGCTCACCCCCTGCTGCTACAAACATCAAACATCTGACTTGTCCCATCCCTGCCTTATGGATGGAAAAACAAAACCCTGAAAGGTAAAGGAACACATTAGCTAGCCCTGCCAGACTTTTAATACCGGCGAGAAAGGGCAAGCGTCAGCGTTCCGTTTGTGTGATGCTCTGAGATGCTGTATCCAGCCCTAGGGAAAACTGCTTGCCTTCAGGATCACCTGGCAGCCTCCTTTATTGATTCTTGAAACTACAAACCATTTTCTGCATTCAGGTCTAAGTTCTAGAACACTCCAGGAGCTTGTGCTCCCGCCCCAGAGAGGAAGCAGCAGTCTGGGCCTGGGCTTGGGCCTGGACCTCCTATCCTGTGTGTGTGCTTGGCACTGACTGAGAACTCTGCTTTCTGTCAGTATATTTGTGCAATGACACATACTCTCGGGTGATTAGATTAAGGCTGGCAAAGCCAATATGAAAAACCCACACAGATTACCACTGTCACCCGCAGTAATTACATTTATTCATTTCCATTTAGCCAAGTTTTTACAAGCCGAGCAAGGGGCCAAATAAGCAATAAACACAGAGGCAAGAAATTAAAATGCTGATCTGTTTGCTGTGAAAACAATCAAACTATCATCTTTCTTTAGGCACCTCATTCATCATCGGAGAGGGCCACACTGGTGAAGTGGAGGTGGGGAGCCTAATGTTATTACATGTAAATTCACTAACATGAAATTACTGCCCCTGATGCGATTTTACTAATAAATTAGTTCATTTCTACCTTTTCGCTAGAGACTTTAGGGACCGTGGAGAATTGTACATGTGTCTCCTAATCTTGCCTGCTTTATTTCAGGCTGGCTAGCTCTTAAATTTCTTTTTCTTTTCACTCCCTCCCATCTGATTCTTTAGTTGCCTGGCTATGCCTTATTGGATAAACATGCCATACAATTTGTTGTCTTCACATGTAGTTTGAAAATAAGCAGCTTAAGGACAAATTCTCTTTCGCAGGCGATGAGAACGGCATCAGGAGGCATTATGAGTGTAACAGTTCTCGGAGCTCGTTGGCAGCTATTATTAATTCATTGCTGGGTGTGGTGGTTTTTCTCATTGCTGTATAAATTTTCAATTTGAAAATGGAATGAAGCCAAACTTTGCTATGTCAAGTAGCTATTGAAGCAAGGAAATCCATCTGCAAGCAGCTCCGTTCACTTGCTAGCCCTTACACTGTGTCTTCAAAGTAGCAGGGACTACACAGTAGAAGAGCAGCCGATGGCTCACAGAAGACAGATGCATCCTTTCGCTGCACTGATCCCTCCCTGGGACATTCCCAGTCCTTCTCTTGCTTATTGTTAATGGGCCATGCCTTCACATAGAGTAGTTCATTTATTTTTTTAAGATTTCATCTGCACGGCTGTTTATCCTTGCCCCAACCTCACGATCTGTTTTTACAAGCCTACAAATGGTTTCTGTGGACATAACTCTGATGTCATCACTGAGGGGGTGGAGATGAGCAGATGAAGAGTGAAGAGAGGAAAGACAAGTCTCTCAGAGGAGTCCCTTGCCCCACTCAACCCTACTCCAAATGTTCTCTATACTGATGGCGTTGTAAGTGCTTCAGTGTTACACCCGCAGGGAAAAATGTGCACCATAGTATGTTCGCCCTTTGCGCAGCAAAACATGTGTTTAAAAAGTTGCTTTGGTGCAGTGGTACAGTAAAAATCAGTCATAAATGTGGTAAACATCACACCTTACACATTCCACCACTTCATACATGATCATGGGGTACCATCAGCTCTTTCTTGTGAATGAATGTCTCAAGAAATGAAATCAGTGTGAACAATAAGTAATTTCCGTATACCTGGATTTTAATTTAGCTTTGCACCATGTAAATAGAACAAAAAGATAAGGTACATGAAATCTATGCCTTTATTCACAAAGGGGAAATAAAAGTCATTGAGAGTAAGTACCTGGCTCTTGTAATCATTGGGTAATAGAATATCCTGTATGCTAATGTTTTCTTAATAAATAAAAATGTATGGAATACTAATGTGAAGACAACTCCATTTAACCAATATTTATTTTTCAACTGCATCAGAGAGAACCCTATGACCATTGTTGCCAAAAGGCAAAACCAAACAAGCCTTGCCTATCAGGTCCTCAAATTCAGATTTTCTGGCTCCTGACTTCATTTCACTGTGCTCCCATAGAACTCTCGATTTTCTTTCATACTTACTACCACGCAGTTTGTTGTGCATTATGTATTTGAGTATTTCCTAAATAGCTGACTTTTCACTTAGATGTCTTTATTCAATATGAACTCGGCCATAGTTTGGATCTCATAGCGCTGTTCTTCAGTCTGACGCTATTGGAGAATGGAAGAAAATTTTAAGAGGTAGAGTGTGGTCAGGGGTTTTAGGTAACTGGGAATGGATGTGCCCAGAATATGGAACTCTGGTGTCTGGTTTCTTTCCCTTCCTTCCTTCCTCTTTCCCTCCCTCCCTCCCTCCCTCCCTCCCTCCCTCCCTCCCTCCCTCCCTCCTTCCTTCCTTCCTTCCTTCCTTCCATCTTTCCATTGTCGTTTAAATGAAAATTATCCCACACGGGCTCATGTGCTGAACACAGTTGGTGGTACTGTTTGGGGACAGCTTCTCACCATGCTGTCCTCATTTATCATTCGCCAGTGTCTGACAGATACTGAATATGAGAATGAAAACATGAATTGTATAGTTCTACAGAAAGAGACGTTATTTTGAGTATCACTTGAAGATGAGCTTGATATCTATTCTTGAGAACTATTTATTGAGCATAATTATATGCTCTTCAATAGTCTTGTAACTGGTGAGGATCCAAAAATGGACAGGTAGCTAAAAACACTTGCCTTCATGGGTCTACATTTATAGAGAAAATAGATAATAAATTAAGAAATATGTATCAGATTATGAGTGATAGTCATTGTATTTTTATATAAACCTATATACCAGATGTTGGTGTTTTTCATACTCAATGGCTTTGAAAGTTCTTTTCTTTTTATTGTGCTGACGATGTTTACTTATTATCTAAGATGTAGATGTTACCTTGTTCTGGCCCTATATCTCAATTGGTACACGGTGGACTGCATGATACCCTCACCTTCATGTCTAGTGGAAATCTGCATTCTTTTCATCTCCTGATCTCTCTCTTCCTCGATCCTTCTCCCTGTGACTTTACTCACATATCAGTACAATTGTTTGCATGACACCGAGCTCTTCGGTTTGTTTGGGACTTGACTAGCAAATAACTTTGTGTTGCTTTGAATAAATAATCTGTCAGTCAAATCATTATATTCTGTGTGGGTAACCAAACGTTGCCATTCATTTTGTTCTCTCACTCAGTCACCGCACCCCACCACACATGCTTTCCTACTTTGTGTTCTAAGCACAATAAGAACCTGATCTCTTTAGAGAAACTATTTTTTAATTATCTATAAAACCTTCCAGAGTGTTATAAGAGATGTTATACTTCTTTAAACAAACAACACCATGAATGACTGAAGCCCTGTATGTTGGAGGAACTGTGTGAAGATTTCTAGTGGCAACTACCATTTGAGTTGACATTATTCATATCCTATGTCAAAAACAGCTTAGCCATTTATATATTCTCTTCTCACTTCAGAATGAGAAATGAGAAGGACTTGCTACTGTATTTATTGAGTTCTCTGAAGTACTCAGAGTGGATAGAATAGGTGAATGGATGAGGATGGTGTTACATGTTCCTAATCACCACACTCAGGAGATTAAGACAGGAGTATTACAAATTCAAGGCCAAACTAGGCTATGAAATTAGATCTTATCTTAAAACAACAATAATCCAAACAATCAAAACATAAGCTTTCTGTACACAATTTCTCATTGCTAAAACCTAATATATCAAAAAACTGTTGTATTAGCACAAAAAGCCTGCATTATTTTAGAAGCTACTGACTTTTTACCGTGGTGAAATATTCATAAAATTTCCATTTTAACCACTTCTACGTGTATACTGCAGTTCAGTAAGTACTTCCAACTCCCCATCTCTTCCCCAGAAAATATGGCTTTATATCATTGAAAGACAAGTAGCATTTATGATGGTTATTTGCTGTTTTCTGAGATACAAATCAATACCTTATCAATCAAGAACAATATAAATTAATTGAAATCATATTAAGATTGACCTCATGTTGAAAAAAGTAAAAATGACTTACATATAAAAGCAGATTGTCACAAGAAAAGTCAGAGCTGTTGGCTCTGTTTCATTTATTTCCTTTATCAATTTGCTATGACCTCAGTCAGTCATGAGGAGAATGAAAAGGGAGAAACCAGTTATACAAGTAAACTTACTTGTATGTTTTCCAGACTTCACAGAGCCTCCAGAAACAAAGACATGTAACACATGACATACCTGAAAGCTGTTGCATGTTTGGGGATAGTGTATTTTCATTTCCTTCAGTGGGACTGGATTAAAGAGCTAAGATGATAGTTTTCCCTATGTCTGTGCTTGTGTGGCTTTTCTCCAGACTCCCCCTGTCGTCATAGAGTGAAAGCATAGTCCCTTGACTCTGAAACGTTTTTCTAAGTACTAGTTGCTTTATTCCCCCAATGTCCCTTCTGATCCAGGACTGTCTCTGTCAGTCATGAATATCTGTAAGTGGATTTAGAAACTTTTCACACATAAATAAAGGTGTAGTTTAGTGCCGGCATAATAATATGGTGTTATCTTGCTCAACACTGTAATTTCCATGTTCTTATTGATTGTAATTTATAACATCATTAGCTTTCTAAACTGCCATTAACTAATGATGGACTCTGTGGGCTTAACAGCGCTTTGAAATCAGTTACTGACAAGTTGACCCCAGAAGCATTTATCAAAAGGATAATGGATCCCTATTGGAGTGACAATAAATTAGGTTATGCTCTTATCGAATTAAACAATGGATGAAGGAAAATTAGCTATCAATAAACATCTATAAAGCCTTTCCGATTATTCCCAGTCAATTATATCAATTAGAGATCAAACAGGGAACCCCTGCAGTAAGTTAAATAGGACTAACCAGAGCCCAAAGAGGCCAAATTGTGTTACAAAATGCAACACCAGGGGCAGCTGTGAAAGAGGTAATCATTCTGGCCATTGACAAAAGGGCTGCTTTATTAGAACATGGGGTACCACCCCGAGGCATGCTTCTGGCTTAGGGACAAAGACTTTGTAATAAAGGCAAAAAGAGAGGCAGGGTGAGAAGATGTTGGAGGTAAGGAAGAACAGGAAAAAAGAGACACAGCACATATTGGAATAAAAGAAAAGACAGAACCATGTTTTGTTATGTGTAGCCTTTCTTTTTTACTATAATAAAATTAAACTTCTTGGCTCATAAGGGTGTTTTGTTAGCTCTTTTCCAGGGGATGATTTTGAAAGGGCTATTTTCTTTAGTAGCTAGTGTGTATGCATAGATATGTGCATATATGTACAGGCATATATAAGATATAAATATATACTATATTACTTAGTACTTCTGTGCCTTCCTTGTCCTAGATCTGTTTTGTAAGGAATATTGAACTTTTCACTCTGTACATTTGAATTTTATGAGCATTTGTCATGTGTTTCAGACAAATTCCTCTTCATCAGTCTCTATTAAGAATTTGGTATCAAGGGCTAGAGAGATGGCTCCACAGTTAAGAGCACTGGCTGCTCTTCTAGGGAACCTGGGTCCAATCACCAGAACTCGAATGACAGCATATCTGTACTCCATCCCATGGGACCTGATGTCCTTACTTGGCCTCCAAAGGCATCATGTATGCACATGATGCACAGATAAATATGCAGATGGAAGATTAATAATATTTTCTAACAAGGAGGAGTTGCTGATTCTATTTGTATTTGCTTTTAACCCTTTTGAAAACCCAAGTGGATATCTAGTTAAGTATCCAGCTGATTGCATACTATTTTTACAAAGTGCTGATGGGATTGTTTAAACCACAAAAGCTAAATACAACATAAAGAAGAAAAAGAAAGGCCCAGAGAAGGCAGCATTTTGAAATATCATCACTATGAAGCCAGACAAAACACTCATTATTATCTTTTTTAGTCCATTCATCTATCTTCTGTCTCCTTAATACCATAGAAATAATAAAAATAAACCACCATAAAAATAATAACAGCTGATATAACTGATCTACTTATCTGCTTTTTTCTATCAAAAAGCATGCCAATCACCATGTAACATTTCAAAAACAAGCCATAAGCAGGAATTTCCACTTTTCCTAACCTCATCCTTACTACTGCCCCAAGTATCCCCCACTTTTTCCCACCCTGTGCTCTTCCTTGGCATACACACATACTTTGTCTTGACTTTGTGCTGAGCTCTGAAGCATTAGGCTCCCTATGAGGAACTGTAGGGCTTCTAATCAATGTCAATATGATTGTTAATCTAATTATCAGTACCACAGCCCTGATCTGGGAGAGACCCTGGGTTACCTAGCAGCATTGGTCATTGTTTCAATCCTCTTTGCAGCGTCATGATTTGGAGCCCAAGAACATCAGAATAGTTGTAGAGCATCAGGCTAGAAGCATATCCAGACAGCTTTATACACTGAAGATGTTTTCCTGAGACAATGCATGGGTCTTATAGTCAATCTTAACCAGGACAGAAAGGTACCTAGATGAGTTAATGAAAGACAACATATACAAAAGAAATTTGCAAATGTTGGTGAATTCCAGAGATAGAAATGCTCCACAATAAAATGAGGCTTGTTTAATTTTGCTATTAATCTTCTAAAGAGCTGTAGGAAGGGATATTTGAATTCTTTGCTTTTCTTGCATTTTAAAAGTAAAGAGCACCACTTCCTTTAAATAGAGGAAGCACTCCTTTGCTACCTTCATTCTATGTATTTTGTGTCTGTGGGTGGCAAAATGTACGTTCTTACTGATAAAAACAATCTCATATGTATGTGTGCAGTCTCAAGACTGGGAAAAACAAATAGTGAAAAGATACAAACTTTTCCTGAAAAAGGAAGTAGTTTAGTAGTTGTAGAAGTGGCTTGAAAAACAATGTATGTTCTAAGAATATGTTAATGGTGTAGAGATGTGAGCAACTATGGGCTTCTACACAGAGACAGAATGCAAGCCTGAAAACACACACATGAATCTACAAATATGTTGAATATTTTATCTAATTATTTATGCATATGTAGCATTATTTCATTCATCAGAAAGTAGATAAATGAAAAAGGAAGGTGTGTCTAGGGTGAGAAGGTGAGGGTCATAGACAAAATGATGTCCTGAGTACAATAATCTTACAAAGGAAAACAAATGAAACCAGGTTGAATGTAAATGGAACATCTATAACATATTATGGCATTGATATGCTTACAGAAAAGCAGTGACAAGACCCTGGGACCAGAACCACCACCACCTCCCCGCGCCCCCCCCCCAAAAAAGAAAGAAATTTAGCTTCTCAAAAATGCCACGACCTGGCTTGAATCCATTTGTCAAGGATCTTTTTATTTTTATTTTACCACATTTTTAACTGTCCATCTCATGATTCTGGGGGGTCACAAGATTGTGCACTGGCAGTAGTTTCCGCACATTTCCCTAAACCACACTCTTTTCTACTGCAGAAAGGAGAGGGAAATGGAAGGAAGTTGCTGGATTCTTATTAATCTTCAAATCCAAATGCTTTCTAGCTTTCCCCACATTGGCTTTGAGCATGTCAAACTTGTCCTGGTAGGTGTATGAGCCTCTAAGACAGACTCTGAAAAGTACAGAAGAAAAAAAAATCCAATGAACCAACACATGTGATTCTGGAAGGATAACAAAGCATTAAGACATTGGTGGTTCCATATTACAGATACATATTTATGTTAGCGGTAGATAAAATAAAATGTAAACTTTAATTCAACACAGTATCTGAGCTGAGTGAGAGAAATTAGCTACAAGAGTTAAAGTTTATAAATTAGTTTCACTGAAGCTACACAAAATTTCCCAGTGAAACAGTCTGTTGATTATGTATCTATCATCCTGAAACAGACATACTCTATGCTTTTGAAATGATTAAGGCAGCCCTGAATACACTTGTTGCTGTTTCATTAAGGGCTTGATGATATAACTTGGTCTGTGATTTCAATTTGTTCAGCTGTTCATATTAAAGGAAGCCAATGTCTTTCTATGTTTAAATTATGTCTTGTGTTCTTAAAATAATACACTGAATATCTATGGACATTTTTTTTTTGCCTGGGATACCCAATGCATTCCTGCACATTCATGAAAACATTCATGAATCACCTACTAAGTTCCAAGTACTATTCTAGATCCTGAGCATGTAACAGGAAATAAAGCAATGATTCTTGAGTTTGTAAGTTTTTATTCTGCTCCATCAATATTTATGATGAGCAAAACAAAACAAAAAAAAAAGTAGAGAAAATTGGGATGATAAGAATGCCAAGGAGAAAAGTAAATTAAGGTCTGGATATAGGAGCATGCAAGCTTCAAGTAAAAGAAAAAGTTGGAAAATTAGTTGGAATTAGGGGAGAGCACACTATGGTGACACGTCAAGACCTGAAGGAGTTGAGGGAGGGAGTCATTAGTTATCCAAAGGGACAGATGAGAGAGGAAATAGCAAGTGCAAGGACCCCAAGGCAGGAGTGTCTTCCAACAGTTGCAGTAAGAAGCCTGAATGGAAGGGATGGCTAGGAGAGTAAATAAGATTAAGGCCTAAGAGGTACAGACCATCTAGGACCATGGCAGCCCCTGGTAGGAACCTTGGCTTTTAATCTATGTGAGATATAAATAGTTAAAGGGTTTAGATAAAAGATAAATACATTCAGATTGTCTTTTAGTCATTTGAACTAGAGTTCAGCCTAAGAACTAGCTAGCTTGGACTTTTTTTAATCCAATTTTGTTATTATTTAAATTTATTTGACTATTTTGTAAATTTTTTAAATGTAAAGTCTAACTACACAATTTCCTTCCTTTCTGTTTTCCTTTTGACTCCTCCCATATTCCTTATCACTCCTTCTCATCTCCATTGCCTCTTTTTCTTTAATTATTATTAAATAAATATTGGTTCAAGTAACATCTCAGAAGAGGGGATAGAAAGACTGTACAAGCCAGGGGAACAAGAAGTCTGCTGTGGGACTGTGTCTTCTAGAAATAACATGGAAACCATATCTATGATACCACAACAACATGACTACCTAAACAAGACCTAAACAATGAAAACACCAATAGATAGGCTAATATGAAAGAAGATCTCCTCAGGCCCCACCCCTAGACAACAAGTTACAGGTAACTAATGACGGGAGGGAGGGAGAATTAGTCTTCTCCAGTGAGGTCCTTTATTTGTTCATCCAATGCCCATGGCAAGCCTTGAAATTATATACATAGAAGCAACATAATTAATTAATTAATTGTGTATGTGTGTCTGTATGCATGTATGTGTGTATGTGTGTGTTTGTGTGTGTGTGTTAGTGTATGCCACATGTGTACAGGAGGACAAAGAAGAGCTTCAGATATCTGAGAATTGTAGTTACTAGCAATTGTGAGCTGCCCGTTATAGATTCTGGAAACTTGGGTCCTCTGAAAGAGCAGAAAGTGTGTTTAAACCACCGAGCTGTCTCCCCAGCCCTTATTTATTTTTTTTAAATTTATGCTTTTATTCATGTATAGGTATTTGTGCATATGCCGTGTATGGGGGTGCCCACTGAGGAGGCCATCCAATACACAAATTGAATGTTCTGAGTATGAGAAGAGGCAACAGTTAAAATGGAGAAATCTCTCTCTCTCTCTCTCTCTCTCTCTCTCTCTCTCTCTCTCTCTCTCTCACTCACTCTCTCTTCAACACTGAACTGATACACATGTTTCATTGACAACACCTCTCACTACCCCCTTCATAGTCCCACACTTGCAAACAAAGCCAAGTGACAGGATGCGCTATTAAGTCCCCACTCAGATTCTACTAAATCTATTTGAAATCAAAATAAACATTTTAATAAGAGAACACAGAAGTGAAAATCACACCCCTCTCTACCCCTCAACCCATCCTAAACATGGAAATGTTTTTGCAAATCTCTTTAGTTTCTGGATCCACATGTGTTCCATATTATCACCAGCTCCTTGGCAAATAGGAGCATATTACTTGTGCATGAGAGAATTTTAACTTTCCGGCTTGCCTTTCACCCAGGAGTCACATGACCATGAAACAGAATAGAATACAGAATTGCTATTATTCACCTGCTGTAAACTGTTGCTGTCTCGGACAAGTAGCTGCAGAAGACAGGACCCAGAGAACTTGAAAGTAAATTCTTCTCCTTCTCTGATATCGTGGAATGTACAGCTATGGATTGCAGACCCAGGGTACTATGCCAAGTTCAAAAGCAAAACAAATGCCGGAGTCATGATTAATATGTGATTCCTCTGCTCCCTCGAAACTACTCATTTGAAGATGAAGGGGTCTCCCACTTAGGAAACGACTAGTTTTCTAAATTCCTCTTTTAGTCCACAGCTTGGAGCTGTAAAGATGTTTTCTTTGAGAAACAATGTGATTGATGGAGTCTGAATACCTGGGGAACTCCCCAAATCCCAGACCAAAGCACAATTGAATGACAGCCAATGTGAGGTATCTCAGGGCAGTAGGTCAAAAGAAGAGCAGACAAGGGAGGATGAGGAAGTAGAAGCAGTTTTCTCCTCATTATCGTTGAGAGAGACCCAACCATCATCTGGAAATCAACGGTTGCTTCTGGTACCTTCCCCAGCTCTTCCATTAATATTTCTTTTCTTTTAACCAGAAGTACTGGTTCCAAGTGCCCAGAGACCTAAGGCTTGCTATCACGCGATACTTCAGCCTCTCTCTCAGTAAAATGATTCATGTGTGACATGACTCACCTCACTTCCACTCTAAGTAACCGCCCCCTCGCCCCCCCAGCTTCAGAACATCTAGTTCTGATGTAATTTGGGAAAGCAAGTGATCAAATTATTTCCTCCTGATAAGTAAGTGACTTAAACAACAGAAAATATCAACTCTAGAAAAAGTGCTTCATTCATGCAAAAAAAAAAAGTTGTGATAATTTTGTCCATATGATGGCATGAAGTAAAACAAATAAATACAAATGATAGCAGAAAATAGGAAAAGTGACCCCATCAGAAAGTTTCCACATAAATTAATTCTAAGAAAACCTATGTCTTCCTCAGCCTCTCTCTCTCTGTCTCTGAGTGTATGTGTGTGTATGTGTGTTTGTGAATGTGTGTGTGTGTGTGTGTGTGTGTGTGTATGTGTGTTGTATAGGCATATGTGTATGTGCAGGTGATAAGACAAAGGAAGGTGTTGAGTGCTCTTCTCTATTATTCTCTCCCTATTCCTTCCAGGCATGATCTCTCCCTCAACCTTGAGTTTTCCTTTTTTTTTTTTTTTCTTCAGTCAGGCTGGCAGTTAGTGAGCTCCAGCAATCCTTCTATCTCCACCCCACCCAATGTTGGGGTCACAGGAAGGAGCAGTCAGGGTTGTCATGTGCGTTGTAGGACCAGAGCTCTGGTCCTCATGCTCAGTACCTCAGCAGGTACCCTTCCCCAGTGAGCCCATTTCTCTCCGATTTTGAGCCCATCTTGGGTATTAAGTTTCCAAAAAGATTGAAGAGAAATGGCAATGTCTTTGTACTAGACAGGCTTCAATTGCTTTGGGGATTTGGAGGGAGAATAATAATAGTAGAGAAGTTGGTATCAATGTAAGTTTTGTTTTTCAAAATCAATGCCGGAAGTCTAAGACACATTGATGATCATTTACATTCATTTTACTCTCTTGCTACCTTTCATCAGCTTGACTAAAATAAGTTGTTTTAAAGGCAACTTATTGTTATTGTCATAAAAGAAAACATTACAATAACTTATAGAAAGAGTATAAAGCTTTTCACCAGTCTTTTATCATGTCTTGGTGACTGCAAGCTAGTGATTTTATGACATTTTTCTTTCTAAGGAGAATATTACCTTTCAGTTTAGAAATGAATAGTAAGCCCGGAAAGTTTTAGTTCTATGGAGATAAATAAGAACTGTGCCTGCCATGAAAAGCTAGGATAGTTACTGCTTCGGAAAAACAGTTATCTGAGCCACTGCCATAAAACAAGCCTAGAAGAATTCCAAAGGATAGTTGATTTATAGAACTCTGTGACATAGTTTAAATTCCACAGCCTCCAAGCATACTTTTGCGTGGAAACCCGCCTAAAACTTCTCTTTGCCTTCTTCTCTCTATCCCTATGTCTGGTCCCAAACCTTGTCTTAAACTCACAAAGAACCTCCATTGTAAGCCCAAAGACCCTGCTTCTATGACCGTCCCTCAGTGACTTCTAAGAAGAGCCCAGGATTCAGGAACATTTGTGGAAGCATTGTAGATGGGTTTCAAACCAGAACATTGGAATTTTATGTAAGAAACCTTCCCTTCAATTTCCTAGATACTTTGGCAGAAGTCACTAACAAATATATGTTAATATTTATGCCTTAAAAATTTCCAAGTAATCATCTCTTTCTGAGGAGCGTGGTGGGGTTAGACTTATTTGTATTTATTTCTTTTGCATTCACACTGTCTTTTTTTCCTCCCTTAACTCCTGCTCCTATGAGTTTCCCCTCTGTGCCTCAGCTATATATTGTCTCAGAAAATCAATAAATCCTTTGCACATAATAATGCCCACCCATTCTACCTCACAGGGGTGCTGTGATGTGTAATTAATTAATGTGTGTAAAGAGCTGAGGGAGCATGCAATGTAAGCCACCCTATAAGTGAGAAGAATCATTATTAATAAGTGTTATTACCCAAATGCCTCTAGATGTCAGCAAAACATCTTTTAAAAACCGTAATTGGGCCGCAGTTTTGAGAAGCCTTGGACTATGCTGTCTCTCATGGATGGATGCTAGGGAGAATGCCATCCACCATAATGCTGGAGCAGCCTGTCCTTGCACACCTTTCAGTTTCAAATTATGAACTTTGAATAAAAGTGAGCATGAGAACAGAGCTGTTTGGGATGCTTTCAGAAGTAAATGTGTGGCCCACCGGGGCGCTTTCTAGACAATCCACAAGGAAGGTCAGTCTTGTATTTCAAAATGGCATTTCATTTCCTCACTTACAAAGCAGTGGGTGGTGGCAGTGAACAGGCAGGATCAGGACACACACACACACACACACACACACACACACACACACACACACACACAGAGTTTCTCTAGATTTGAAACTGTGGATTCATCATGTGAAATCTCTGAGTGTAGATGTGCTGAATCCCACTAGCTTCCTTCCTTGATGGAAATGTGAAAACAAAGATGATGGTAATTTCCCCACAAATTGTGTGATGACATGCCAGTCTTATTTTAAAAGCAAACATTTGGGTTTATAAGTGGTCAGTATTGACTCTTGTCAATAACAAAACCAGATGTTTCCTCTTTCCGTTTTCTTCTTATCCATCACTTGCTGCAGAGAGAAAGAAAGATGAGATCTAGATACAGGAGAAAAAAGATGAGCCAAGGAGAAAGAGCAAAGACTGCTTGGGGTACTGGACGCTTCACCGCAGTTAAGCACAAAGGAAGTAGAACAACTCCGTTAAGAAAGAACACACCAGGAAAATTATTTTATAAGTTCAACACAACTTGATTTCTTCGCTGGGTGCTAAAGCAACCTAGCTTTCCAAGTACTTTTCAGGGAGATAAAAGTTTGGTTTCAAAATTTCCCATAAGGAATAAAAAAAATTTCCTCACTGTTTATTTAAAGGAAGCATAGTAAGATGTGCAATGAGTTTTTATCATTTGGTCTTCAACAGACTTTGTATCCCGAAGAGGTTGGAATTTTCCCCCGTGTTAAGCAAAAATTAAAGCAAGCTTTTCTAATACTCTATAAGCAGTCTTCTGATGCTCAGCTATTGCGTATGACTTTGTAAAGGTGTTCTAGGAAGTGATGAGGTAAAAGGAAGCCATGAGGTCGCTTTCAATTTCAACTGAAAATAATCATTAGGTGATTTCCTTTGAAAAAGGAAGAACTTAAATATTTGTAAATAAGGTAGAGTTTGCATGCTGGCTGATAGATGCTACAATGAGTTTTGGTAATCCAACAAGGAAAAAAAATCTTGGTAATTTTAACTATCACATACTTTTAAATCATTTTTCCTCTTAGGAAGCGGGGTATAATTTATATAAGCAGTAAGCATAAAACACTGGCATTTGTATGTTAATGAAGAGAATATATAGATGTTATTTAAAATCTATATAAGTAATTCATACAATATGATGTGCATTATTAAATTAATATTTTAATTGCTTTGAAATATGAATTCATTTAATCTTTCTAATTTTCTCATGTAATAGACAGTATTGGCATTCTCACTTTACAGGTTAAGAAATAGGTTCATAGAATGTAGGGTAAGTTCGTTCCTCACTGTTATAGAGGCAGAAAGATGCATGCCGAGAAATGTGGTGGAACTGACCGTGGATTTAAATCAGGGATCATTGTCCAGTGTGCCTGGAACCCTCCTAGCATCATGCAGTGCTTGTTGTCTGAGAAGGCTGCTCAGACTTCCATGAGGAAGTCCCTCAGTCAGTTCTTAGATTCCTCTTCTCTGAGCCCCACCACCCAAGAACTGATATGGGAAGCAGTAAGGATATTAATGTCCGTTCGTCTGCTTGTTTATAGGGAATAAACACTCCTACATCCAGAAGCTTCAGAGATTCTGAGTGAGCAAAAGCTCCAGATATCCTCTCTTGCCTTGTCCCTTTAGGAACACAACAGATAAAAAGTCTTTAACATGACTCTTTCAGTGTAAACTACAAGAATTAAAACTAAGACATTGTCTTTTCAGATGCTCATCCTGAGGACTGGGGAGATGGACCAGTGAGTAAGAGAGCCAAGCCTAAGGTTCAAGCCTCATAACCCACACAGTAGAAGGAGAAAACTGACTTCCACAAGTGTCCTCTGACCTCCAAATATGCAATTTGCTATGTGTATGTGTATGCACACACACACACACACACACACACACACACACACACAGAGAGAGAGAGAGAGAGAGAGAGAGAGAGAGAGAGAGAGAGAGAGAGAGAGAGAATAAATAAATATTAAAAGAATACTGAGGGCTGGTGAAATGATTCACTCAAAGTGTATAAAGACCTGAGTTGGATCCCCAAAACCCATGTAGAAAAAAGCTAAGCATGCTGACATGTGCTTGTAATTCTACCAGCTAGTCCCTAGCCTCCCTGCTGAGTTTCAAGTTCACTGGAAAACCATATCTTAAAAAAAAAAGAAAGAAAAGAAAAGAAATAGGATGGGGCCTGAAAAACAACTCTTAAGGCTGTCCTTCGCCCTTCATAAGTGAGCACACACACGTAATTTTGATAGTGGAAAACTATTAATTTTTCTATATTTTAATATAACTGCTATGCACAAAATCCAAATTCAACATTTTTAATGATCATTTTACATTTGCTTTTTTCTTAAATTGTTTATGTTTATGCCTATTTGTCTATATGTACACCATACGTGTGCACGTGTCCATGAAGGCCAGAAGAGGGCACCAGATTTCTTGGTACTGGAGTTACAGGTGGTTAGGCCACACAGTGTGACCTGGATCCTTTGTGAGAGCAACCGGTGACCATTGAGCCGCCTCTTGTGCCCCCAAATTCAACATATTTTTCAAGAATTATTGTGCATAGATTACATTATTTCTAAATAACAAATTAAGCTGAGTGTATTTGTTAAGTGAGATGGAGTAAATATTTCATATATTGCAACACATCACAGTAAATGTTATTTTAGGAGAATTTCTACTTTGTACTGTAACAAGATTGTATTTGAAAATGTGTCTCACCCTCTATAAACTGAAATCTATGTGGTAAGTTATAAATTAGTCACAGTTATAGAATTGTCCTGATTACATGTTTCAAGGCTTAACATACTCTACAATGTAATTACATAGTAACAAAGAATCCAGATTCTGAAGTAACAGAACCTCCAGAGCCTCTCTCGGGCTACCATTGCACTCCATGACATCATCTTGTTTTCAGTTTCTGCCCATCATGTGAGTTCAGAATATTTACTGCAGGTCATCAGGTTTATTCCAGTGGGGGGGGGGGGCTTAGACTCTGAGCATTTTCTCTAACTTTGCCTCATAAGTCTGTAGTTATGGAGGGAGGGAGACTTTTTTAAATACCTTCTTTTGATCTACAGTCCTTGCTCAAATCCTGCTCATTTTCCCTTTCCCAATTACAACCCCACACCCTGGCCATCTCTGACTACACCATCCTTCTTGGTCTTGGGAGGATCTGCTGTGTGTGCCTTAGTCACCTGGAGCTTCTCATGGCTCTACAGTTCTGTGGCTGTCCTCCTCCAGGGAGTCTCTTAGCTGTGCTTTTAAAGCCAAGGACCTGGCTGCTGGGCCACCTGCTTTAGCTAAAATCTGGTTTTATTCTTTACTTTTTCTGTTAGGGTCTGGTACTTTGGTGCTGGAGGTGGTCTCTACTTATTTTGCCCTGCAGACTAGATAGCTTTCCTTAACCTCCCTTTATGCACCCTGGGTTTTGTATCTTGAACAAACAACAGAAACATCACAGAAACAGTAGCAGCACAGAGGCTCTTTCCATCCAGTGTCTCTCTCTTCTCTGGGAACGAACAGGAAACAAAAGGGCAGCTGAGATGTCGGCGGGAAGCAAGACTGGAGGGCAGAGGTTTTCTCCTCATGGCCAGGGTTCATTAGAGTCTCTTCTTAACCTGCAGTACCTTAAGCACTGCTAGAGCCATGGAGTCTCTTTAATTTCTCGCCGTTTCACTTCCCTTCCTCCCATAAGTCTTCTTGGTCCTGATTTTATGCCAAGGGTTGTGCTCAGCGGCTGCATCAGCTAAAGGGGCAGTGGAAAGTTGGAGAGTAACTAATGACCCAACATTTCCTGGGAGAACTTGACAAAATAGCCCAAGGGACTGAGTTACCAACCTTCCTCTTTTCAGTCATTAGGCAAACCCTGCCCCCTACCAATTTTTGCAATTTGATTAAAAAACTACGTGATTATTTAGAACAGCATAAAAAGAAACCCCAAAGAGATTCTTAAAGGAAGGGGTCGTAGCTAGAGGTGGTGGAAAGCATGGAGCAAACACATGGTTGCAAAAGGGCACAGTGTAACCCGTTCAGTGACCTCTCTCACAGCCGTTTCGTCTCCCTCTCTCCCTCCTGTTCAAAATGGAGATACTCCATGGCACTTAATAGCAGCTCTGTAGATGTCTCTCCAGTAGGTGTAAGTATTGAGAGCAACAGCACCTCTTGTCACCAGCTGGGGATGGGGAGTGGCTGCCTCAGGGGAATCCGAGCCTAAAAAATCCACCACAGAGAAAAGGCAATAACAGAAGTGTGTTGCTGTCGAACCTGCCATATAAATGAAACAATCAAACAAGACAACAAAGGAAACGCCGGTAAGCACCAGAGGCAAAAGCAGTTGCTGTAATATATCTTGGCTTCGGTGACTATTTTTAGTTTCTTCCCACCCCCCTTTGAAACAACAACAAAAAAAAACCCTCTAATTTAGATTAACTGGGGAAAACATTAAATAATTCAAAAGCGACAGAGGCAGAGAGGTGAGTAGCAGGGAGACAGAGGGTAGCATACATCTGAATGAAATAAAATAAAGTGATTCCTTGCAACCTGGCCGAGTGTGGTTGTAATCAATGAACACGGGAGGTTATTTTAGAATGGAAAGAGAAGCTATTCCATATTCAACCAAGAATTATTTTTTAGTTCATCGAAGATAATCTCCCGTTTCTTTCTTCCGGCTCATTTATCTGGACTCAAATACATGATACCTACTCAGAGAAGAGATGTTCATGAATGGGAAGAAGAAGAGAATAATAATTTACCTCAGTCATTATTATTGGCTAACAAGTATACTCTCTTTCTGGACAAGGTCCTTCCTTTAAGTACTATACATGATGAACCAACAGATTCAAAAATGCTTCCCAGAGTCTTTCTAGGACAATTGTCTGTAAACATTACCAAACTGCTTATTAACAATGTGTTCTGTGTACTTTTAATAATATTTGATTTAGCGTCCTATCAGTGGGAAAGAATTCTCAAACTTACTGAAATCCTTAGGTATCAAGAAAGATTTAATTGCTTCAATCCCAAATTCATATCATTGCACATTCATCTTTTAGAGGAATGCTGGAAATGATCTTGCTAAAGTAATTCACATCTGAGAATAAGTAGTGCAAGGTGGAGCTACCTAGTGCAAGATGCTCAAAAAGAAGAGAGTGACAGGTAGACATTTACTCCTTCCCATGACTACTGCTGCAGTATTTTGCTCTGTCCATTCAAACTTTGAACACTTTAAAGGTATTTATCGTCATTCACACAGCCATGCCAGTATGCACCCTAACAATTACTAAGATTCCTGAGAGAACTTTTACCATTGCACTTGACCTTAGCCACAAGGTCTAGAAGTGGTATGTCTCTCTCTCTCTCTCTCTCTCTCTCTCTCTCTCTCTCTCTCTCTCTCTCTCTCTGTGTGTGTGTGTGTGTGTGTGTGTGTGTGCATATATGTGTATGTGTGGGTGGGTGTACATGTGCCTAATAAACAGACACAAAGACTGGTGACTGGTAAGTACAGAATCATGCCCTAGTGCTGTTCTGAGTCTAGTAAATAATGGGAACACTGAGACAAGGGCAAAGTCAGCTAGAAAGTGAAGAGAAAGGGCTTGTATTGGAACGAGTCGGGACCAAGTTAAACTAACACTTGGTTGAAAATTTCACCTTTCTAGTCTTGGTAGTATGATTGTCAGTTCCTATTAATGCTACCCTATCAAACTTGGTGCATTTATGGTGCAGTGGGATTCTATTTGGATACTGTATTAGAGAGAACAATTGACTGACTGGTGAGTGATTTGCCCCAATCAGGACATCTGTGTCACTCACTCTGAGGCCTGCATAAAACCACAGAAGAGAGGGTGGCAGATTTGTGAGATGGGGAGGAGTGAGCAGGGCATATTCAATGCAATCATAAACACGTCAAGACTGTGAGTTCTTTCACGGGTAGAATGGTGACAAGTTGTGAAGAAGGGGCTTGGGGACGTGATGGGGCAATGAGAGAGGGTGGTGGAGGATGAATATGATCACAACGTATTATACACATACTGTCAAGATATGAAAGAAGAAGAAGAAGAAACACACACATACACTGTCAGCTCAGGTAGACTTTGAACATGTCTTCATAGGACACTATACGAAAGATAATCCTAGCAACTGGCCCATGACCAAAGGGAGATTGGGAAGTTGTGAGTAATAACTATAGCAGTAATAACTATAGTGTCTGGATTGGGTATTCGTCAAACTGCAGAAGTGAAGAGAGATGCTCAAGACATGTTCAGTGTTAATGGGAACAGACCCACCCCTTCAGTTATCTGCCCGGCAATCTTCTGGCATTTCATGTAGGTTCTGATCCAGAAGAGCCGGAAGCACAGAGCTGGAAGCTTAGATTCTGCATTTCCAAAAGCATCCTCCAGAACACCAGGCTGGTGCTCCGTGGACCAAATCCCGAGTGGCAAAACCCAAATGTCTTATAAAGAGAGTCTCCTGCCTTGTTCTTCAAGTTCCATGGTCATCTGAACCGCCCACACATCAAGCATCTCACTCAGTTTACAGGTTCATCCTGCCTACCTTTCTCTGATTAAAGCCTGCTAAATCTGTAAAGCCCAGTTTTCATAATCTAGTGGCAGAAGCGGATCATGACTTTTGCCTAGGAAAGGTCTGGATCATGTGACCACTAGCTCAAACACCAAGGAAGAACTTATCTTTCTGTTAATGAGGCAAGAGGATTTTATGGCTACATGCCCTTCACACCAAATAAAAAAGTTTCTAGGCACTTTCAAGGTGCGCTAGGACAGAGCCTGCTCTCATGACCTACATTTGGGAGCAAGTTGCGCCAGCAGCGGACACCCAATCCTCCCGAGCATTTCCTCTCCATCGTGTCTCACCATAGCCCGGTATTCATTCTGGGATCTCACAGAGCTGAGCAGTGTGCTCCAGGGTGCCCTTCATGTTTTGACAGAAGCCCTTTGAAATGATGTTAGTGCTGGTTAATGGTCTGTAAATGTGTCAGAATGATGCCACCCAGTGCCATGGACGCCATCTCCCCTTGTGAAGTCACACTGGCTGCGCCACAGCAAGCCAGAATATAATTAGTGTTAATTTGGTTCTTCACAGAATGACGACTGCACAGCATTCAAGGTCTCTCTCTACTCTGCTCATCTGGGAGATGTGAGGAGGGGACATATTAGGATGGTGAGGCAGAAACATAGCAGACGAGATTTCACTTTTGGCTCCTTTTCACGCTCACGTCCTTAGCAAAGACAAATTTTATGTTAATAGAGTGTAAGATAGGTATGTTTTATTTTCAAGCATTTTGATTTTTCCCAACTTCATAGAAGTCTGGAAAGAATCTCAGGACAGATCCGTTCCTCACAAGAGCCCCATAAGCCAGCAATTCATCTCTAACTTTTCAGCTAAACCTCTGCTTTTGCCTCTGCTCAAAGAGGGAAGTGTCTGTGGTTGACCCAATGCTATGTTCATCACATTTTCCAAATGGTTTATGAGGAAGGCAAGTTAAATTCTGCAATAGGCGCTCTTGAATGTGCTTAATGCAAATGAGTACATGTACATACCTTGGGTGAATTTGCTGGCCAGCTGCTCTAGCTAATCAAGTTTAATGGGAGAACTGGTCCAAATAGCAAGGTGGAGAGCCATAGAGGAAGGCACTTGATGCTCACTCTGACTTCCACACACATGAGTCTGTGTACACCACACATTTGTCCCTATGTGGCTTTCCCCTTATCCTGCCTCCTTTGATTCCTACTGGGTCTACCTTACATTTCCACCAAGAATTCTTCATATTTCTTGGTAAAAATCTCATCTTATGAAAGCTTCGTTGATTTCCTTTCATGAATCCGCTCAACCCCTGCTAGTGTCTTTGGTGAGGCTCCAAGGCACTTCCATCTGATGTTTACTACCAAAGTCACAATTACTTATTCGTCTTTTACCACACCAGGCAAGGAGTTTCTGAAAAAAATTAAAGTGTTTTTATTGTCACATTTCAAGTTGTAGTTTAGCACAATGTCACTCAATCAGTGTTTAGGAAGTCAAATGTTCTCCCTTGTTCTGAACTGGATTTTTCTTTCTTGACATGTAGAGTGGTTCCTTTGGATATATATTATTATCATATTGTTACCAGGTCCATGAACATTCTCTTAGAGCTCTAGCCTCAAGTCCTAGGATTCCCAGCAATGAGGAGAGCTATAAGGCCAACCAATAGAGAATCTTGATCCATTAAGTGGTATCATTTTAGTTGTGTTTAGTTTTCATCTTTCTGCATGGTATGGGCTGGATCATCTACTCATTGTGACGATAAATCCTCATAGAAGCCAAGAGTGTTGTGGTGATTAGGAATTTATCAGTCTGTTAACAACAGTTAACAGAAACCACTGGGTTGTAGTTCACTGTGTATCTAATACAGCAGTAGTTCTTTTGGAGTTTGGTTTAATTAGTTTCATCTTCATGAACATATAAAATCTTTAAGAATTCTTACAAGCTGGATATTCTACTCTTGTCTTCCAAGTGAACTCATGAGAATTCATACAAACTGTGCAACATTTAAAGACAGTGACTGTGACTTGAACACCAATACTTCTGTAACACCTGTCTGTGGTCTTCTTGGAAACCCACTGGTAGGAGGCAGTTTTCATACACTATTATCCATCACATATTAACTTATCTATTTTAATACTATAGAGCTCAGTCAAAAAAATTAATTACTGTAATACTGAGGATTCCTAATTGGGTGTGTTCTGAAAAGAACCTGGGGTCCAGTAAACAATAGCAAGCCCCACTCCTGACAGACAATGCTGTGTACAGCTGGTAGCCTTTGACAGTCGCTCTGCATCACCTATGGCATGGGAAAGATGTGAGTCCAAGCCCTGTATTCAGAAGCCTGGACTTAAAGTTTTATATTGTTATCAATGATCATCTGAAAAGAAGGAAGAGATAAAATATCACTCTCTGGAAGGTGTTCTAACCGGGAATATACACGAGTCAAAATCTATCTCCACAGCTCCTGGCTTTCAGTTTCCTCTCTAGATGGTCTTTCCCCCACAACATTGCTATTACTATCATATTGTATATACCTTGCCTTTTTGAATTGCTATTAGCTTTTTTTTTTTTTTTTTTTTTTTTTTTGGTTTTTCAAGACAGGGTTTCTCTGTGTAGCTTTGCGCCTTTCCTGGAACTCGCTCTGTAGACCATGCTGGCCTCGAACTCACAAAGATCCGCCTGGCTCTACCTCCCGAGTGCTGAGATTAAAGGCGTGCGCCACCACCGCCCGGCCTGCTATTAGCTCTTAATGGTGTATTAATGAAATCTGTCAAGATGTTACCCTGAGTATTGTGGAATATTTGTTTAACTATGCAAAGGTGTGTTTCATTTTTTTAAACTATGTAAAGATGTGTTGCATTTGTTTAGTTATGTAAAGATGTGTTTCTGTTTTACTTTGCCTGCCTACGGCACCTGATTGATCTAATAAAAAGCTGAATGACCAATAGTGAAGGGGGAGGTATAGGTGGAACTTCCAGGCAGGAAGAGTAAGTAGGAGGAGGAGTTTAGGCTCAGGGAAAAAAAAAGAAGAGGAGACGGGAGATAGCAGGGAGACACCAGGGGCAGCCAGACAGACACAGAGGAAGCAGGAAAGTTGTATACACAGAATGGAAAAAAAGGTTAAAAAAAAAACCCTGAGACAAATGTAGTTGAATAGAGCCTGGCACAAGCATAAGCTAAGTCTGAGCACTGAGCATTCATAATTAATAATAAGTCACTTTATTAATAAGTGTCTTTATTTGGGAGCTGCTGGTAGCCCAAAGGAAATGTCAATTCTATCTGAGTTCTTAGCAATACAGCGAGAGACTAATAAGAAATCTTGGAAAGTTGTTTGTCAAATGATCAAAATATTATCACTCATCACTATGAAAACCAACAAGAGATATATTACTGGAGGTGAGGGATGTACTATTGACGGCTACCAAGAAATACAAGCTTCAGAGAAAGTGTCGTAAGGAATGTTCTCATGCTTCAGTTCTGTGTAACCTTTATTGGGTGCAAGTCATAAACAGGCTCTTGGTCCCGAATTATCAAAAATTGATTTGCCATGGGACCTATGTTTAAAGAGTTAATACTGACTGAAGCCGGGCGGTGGTGGCGCACGCCTTTAATCCCAGCACTCGGGAGGCAGAGCCAGGTGGATCTCTGTGAGTTCGAGGCCAGCCTGGTCTACAAAGCGAGTTCCAGGAAAGGCGCAAAGCTACATAGAGAAACCCTGTCTCGAAAAACAAAAAACAAAAAACAAACAAAAAAAAAAAAAAAAAAACAAGAGTTAATACTGACTGTTAATTGGCAAATACTGCATGGTTACCAAACATTGCCTTTTCAAGGTATGGAGTCAGCTATCATGTCCATAGCTTTCCTCAATAAATATGTAGTTGTTTATCAAATACAACCTTAAAAGCTTATAGTACAATCTTAGACATAACAAAAACTCTTCTTAAAACTCTTTCAACTTCCGTAAACTGTGTTTTTAGGAATTACTGGACATTGTTAGGTGGTGGTGGCGCACACCTTTAATCCCAGCACTCGGGAAGCAGAGCCAGGCAGATCTATGTGAGTTCGAGGCCAGCATGGTCTACAGAGTGAGATCCAGGACAGGCACCAAAACTACACAGAGAGAAACCCTGTCTCAAAAAATCAAGAAAAAAAAAAGAAAGAAAGAAAGAAAGAAAGAAAGAAAGAAAGGAAGGAAGGAAGGAAGGAAGGAAGGAAGGAAGGAAGGAAGGAAGAAAGAAAGAAAGAAAGAAAGAAAGAAAGAAAGAAAGAAAGAAAGAAAGAAAAGAAAGAAAAGAAAAGGAATTGTGGGACATGGACTTAGTAGGTAGAGACTTATTTATATTCTTGTCACAGAATCTTCCAGACCTTCTCCATCATAATCAGCTAGTTTCAGAGGATGAATCTCCAGATTCCTCCTAAATCTTAATAGCCAATTATTTTCCTAAATTCAATGGCAATCTGGATCAATCATCTATCTCTCAGGAAAATTCTATCTTTTTAATTTAGGCTAGGAAGAAAATTCATGCATAATGGACACAGTTTGAAACTGTCTTTTAAAATTTTTTTTGAGACAAGAGTGTCACGTAGTACTGAAAGCACTCCATATCAGAGGCTGGTCCTGAGCTTCAGATCTCTTCCTTTACGTGCCATCACTGTGATGACACACATACACTAGCATGCCCAAATGACAAGCCATTTTTTTTCAATGAATTAACTTAATTAGCTAATTAATTTCATTCAGTGAATTCAACCTGACCATTACCTCTGACTATTATGGGAACTAGATTCCGGTAGTACATTGTAGTACAAAGTGCTTGACTATTGTGTGTTAGGTTGTGGGTTTGATTCCCAGCCCTGCAAAGTACAATATTGGAAGAAAGATGTGCATCTAATTCCTTCCTAAGTGTTCTCTAATAATCATGTGAGTTGTGGAGTATAGTCATTACTTCCTTTAAAGCTCTTTCCAACAATTACCACAAACATTCTAGCCCCAGAACCACCAAAATAATGAGATTCCAGGTTAGTGGAAGGAAAATGGGCTTGCGGAACCCAGCTGTTCACCCTTCTCTAGGTTTGTGAACTTGAACCTAATGTTACATTAATTTCCCAAGTTTTTCATTTCAATATGTGAAAATCATAAGAAATAATAAAGAAAAATAATGTCAATGACATAATATTGAAGTGATAATCAGGTATCAGTGAAGTACATTTCACAATGGCTCACCCACTAAGCCATTTTCTAATAATAAGAATTTCACCTCTACTGCATTAAAAGTGAGTTCAAATGTGCACTGGATGGCTCATAACTTTTTTAAAGAAGGGGTTGTTAGTTATTACTCTCTGACAGTTTCCAGAAATAGATTTTCTTAGCTTCTCACATTATGTATCATAGATTCATGTACATGATGTGTTCTCAGTACGTATTTTGTCAATGAGGGCATGGATATAAAATGTATTTCAATATTGAGCCCTGTAAGGTGGAGACAGATCAAAGCTAGAACATAACATGAAATGTTAGGTTCTATCAGACTGTAGTAATCTCTAAGAAGTTACCTCCCATACCACAAATTATAATACATGAGTGGTCTGCCTTGATGAGGTGTTGCTCTTGCACCCCGGAAATCACAGGGAGTTAAAAGGGAAGGCATCTTAGCATTGCCACAGTTAGGCAGGTGTTGGCTTTCGGGTCGCCTAAGCTGAGCATTTGGGGCATGGGAGAAATAATGTTTTAAATTGTTTTAATCCACTAATAGAATTGTCTGGCTTCTACAAGCACCTGGTTTATTCCCAGAGTGACACTTAGAAGGCCAGTCACCCTGAATCACTGTCTCTTTCTCATCCATATAAGGGACTGTTGCTTCCTACAGCCATTGACAGAACAAATGATGTTTTAAATGACACTGTAAGTTATCAACAGCCTTGCCATTGAGCTTTGCAGAGATTCTGCTCTACAATTCCTAAGACTGTAGGGTGATTTTTTGTTTGTTTGTTTGTTTTCCCGAGACAGGGTTTCTTTGTGTAGTCTTGGCTGTGCTAGAACTTACTCTGTAGACCAGGCTGGCCTCAAACTCATAGAATTTTGCCTGCCTCTGCCTCCCAAGTGCTGGGATTAAAGGCATGTGCCACCACTGCATGGCTGTAGGGTGATTCATATTCAAGCATTTATGCATAGGTAGTCACAGTACATATCCAGTACATAAGCACTAACCCAGAAATACTACATAAAAGCTCTATGTTCTATTAATGAAGAATTATCAACCATAGCATCTGGATTCCCAGTCTTCAGAAAGCATTGGTATGTACTAGATGAGTGATCTTTATCCATCTGCCTCAGTTTCTTCAATCCTAAAAACCAGTGTCACAAAGCTGTTAAGTTCATAGGAATGCTGGGAACATTATTCAGGATGAAGCATCTGAAGTAGGAAGTAGGAATCTCAAAGACCACCTATTGCTGGAGGGTTTCTCTCCAGGTTCTCCAAGCCCCCCAGTCCCACAATCCACTTATAAAATAATCACTCAGATGCTTATATCACTTATAAACTGTATGGCCGTGGCAGGCTTCTTGCTAACTGTTCTTTTATCTTAAATTAACCCATTTTTATAAATCTATACCTTGCCACGTGGCTGGTTGCTTACTAGAGTCTTTACATGCTGCTTGTCCTGGCGGTGGCTGCAGTGTCTCTCCCCTCAGCCTTCCGCTTCCCAGAATTCTCCTCTCTCCTTGTCCCACCTACTTCCTGCCTGGCAACCTACTTCCTGCCTGGTCACTGGCCATCAGTGTTTTATTTATATAGAGCAATATCCACAGCAACCACCTGTTACCACATTCACTCAAGGATCTTGTCCACTCTGCGCTTGTTTTTATAGAATAGTTGTAGATGAATTTAACAGTCTTATTAAATAAGAAACACAGAGCCAAATACAGAAGTATAAGCCATAGAGATCAAAGCAATAGCCACCAACTCAACTTATCTTACCACCTTGCCTTAGCTTCCCAAGAAAGCTTCTTCCTGTCTAACCTGCGCCTTTATTGCCTTCCTGTTCTGCCTTCTCATTGGTTCTAAGCCCAGCCACGTCACTTCCTCATCATTGCCTGTCTATACAGACCACCAGGTCTCTATGGTTGGTATTGGGATTAAGGGTGAGTGTCACCATGCTTGGCTGTGTCCTTGACCACACATAGACTCTGCCTGCCATGTGATCAGATTAAGGGCATGGGCTACCACCACCTAACTTTTGTTTATGGCTCACTATGACCTCTGATCTCCAGGCAAACTTTATTTATTAACATACAAATAAAATATCACATTTCAGCACAAATAAAATATCACCACAAATAGTAGTCTAAATTGACCTGAAAATAAATTGGACAAGAAGTCTACAAAATAAATGAAGCAAAGCATATATGCAACAATTCTAATATCTCTGAAACCTCAACTTTTGTGTCCTTGATTTATTGTGACAGTTGTCAGAACATCCTCAACCAGGTGCTCAGGACACATAGTTATTCTTACAGCCACAAGCTCCAGAAGGAAGCTGCCCTCTACCAGGCAGTAACTCCAGGGAGCTATCCCATTCATAGACAGGAACCTTCAATTGACTTGTGACAAATGGATATTACTTTCATAAAACAGTGGACCAGATAACAGCAGAAAAATGGAGGCCCATCAAACTATTTGGAATATTCATCTGTTGCTGGAAAAGGTGAACTCAGTGAGCTCTTGTATGAGTCTTGATATTGCTGACTTCTGGGAACATCCTGGAATTTCCCCCATTAGTTCCTTACATCAGAAAAACCTACAATCCACTCTCTCACAGGTAATGAATATTACCATCTTCAATTTATTATTTTCTCTTTAACTTGTTACATGGAGTGGCTCTAACAGAAATAGACTTTTTTCCAGAAAGATTGAAAAGTTAGTTAAATTTTTGCTTGGGATGTGAGCAAGGAATATTCCATTTGTCTTTCCAATTTGTTGAATTGTTGTGCTTGGAAAATCTACAAAAATGTATTGGTAGAAAACAAGCTGCAAGTAAGTGTTCATTCAAAAGGAACCCAATGGTTGATATATCACGGTTTCTACAATCCTCACATCTTCATCCTTCATTCATTCAAAAGAAACCCAATGATTGAAATATCATGGTTTCTACAATTCTCACATCTTCATGCTTCAATTTATGTAAATACACAGCAATCCTATACATTAACTAAATAAAATTGAAATCAATTTTGTCCCTGAATCATCCAATGTCTATAGACTTTGTGAGCTATGATGCTCAACAGTTTTGTATATCTTTTTCACATACCAAAACAGCTTGCGAGGCTGCTATGAGAATTAAATAAAGTAATCAATAGGAAGTTTCTTGTCGTGACAGATCTTCACCTAGAAAACTAGTCCATAACCTGTAGTGATTTTAAGCACACAATGGGGACCTTCCATATACCACTCTCTAGTCAAAATAATCTCCACAGTCCAAACACTTAACGGAGCCTGCATCCCTGTAGGTTTTGCCACTAATGTGGTGCAGAATGAGCAGATGCCATCACCTGCATTGGTTGGCAGCAAACTCAGAGAAGGTCTCAGGAAACTTTTAAACAGAGACAGTGTTTGGAGTGAATTGGGAGGGTGATATGTGAAGTGGTATTGGAGAAGAACAGAGTATGAAGAAAGAACTGATGGGTGAAGGGACTACTGAAGTCGAGGGGTACTACTGAAATAACAAAGTTAACCAACTCATCCCCGTCTCCTTTACCATCAATCAAAAGGATTTTGTAGGGAGTCCAGGGAATGCCCTAACCAGAGCTGTAGCTGCTGAATTGTCTTCTGACCATTGCCAAGCAGGTTTTCTGCACAGCCAGTAAAGATAGAGCTGAGCCTCTTGATCTATTCAAAAGGCTCAATTATTCTTATCAGTACTCATTGTTTAAAAAATAATCTAGGCAAAGACTCCCAATTGCTAAGACTAATGTCTGCCTCTCAGACCAGAAAGCACAGGAATAGAACATGAAGTTCTATAATTGGTCCAGCATTGGCCAATGAAGTTAGAGAAAAGAGATAATGAACAGTGATTGATACATTCACCAGGGTCACGCTGTTAAGAAAGTCCACAAGACAGGGCTTCTGACTCCTGGCTTAAGCTTATGTGTTAGTTTTCAGGTGCAACTGTGGGTAGTTATAAAGACTTCATGTGTCAGGCCACCATGGAGGCATCCACTTTCCTCATCCCACCTTTGGGATGCAGTGGTCCAAACAAAAGCCTTCCTGATCAGCTGTGCTCTCAGGCATAGCTGCATCGCAGTTGAGGTGCCCTCAGGGGAATCTTTTTGGGGATTTTGACATGGCACCTCAAGTATCTTTATTGACATCTCTTCGTGGGAATGGAGGAAGTCATGAATAAGACACTTGGACCTAATGTTCAATACCTTCCACTCTTAGACTCATCTCATGATCCCCCACTGCTTTCTATCCTCATATTGGCACAGGTCCATACAAATGCAGGATCCTTCGTTTTGGGGCTCCCTTGTCAAATAAATTACACCACCCCCACCCCGGGCTGTGTTGATTCACCTGACCTTTCACTGGGGTGATCCCATCAGAGGACAACATAATAAAAGACATTTTTCTCTTGGGCGTGGCCTCCAGCTTATACGGTAGTAGTAGGTGATTAAAGGGTTCCCCGTATTTTCATTTTGGCTTTCTGTTTTAATCAGAATCTCCCAACACCCGGCAGCTCAGCCATCTCCAGCCCATCTGAGCTCCCCAAAGACTGGGGAGGGTAGTTCTCCTCAGTACAATGGCATTCTAGAAGAATCAACAGACTAAAGGGCTAAGAGGACACTCCTGGAAGGAGCAGAAACATCTCAGACATTTTAGAGGAGTGTACTGGGTTGTCTTACAGAATCTGAGGGTATCTTGGGGCCCTTCAGGAACGGGTCCAGAAATGTCAATGTGTCTTCTGGGGCACATCTCCAGCCCTGCCTCAAATACATCTCAGGAAGCTTCTGGGTCTTCGTAGAAGGATCTAGCTGCTTGTGCATGAGAACGTGTTAGTTCCTAGGAAAATCTTCTGTACTTCCTTTGAGTGCCTGCCCCTTACCTGACCTCAGCTGCTGGGTCAGATGGAGACCCCACAGAGGGGCTTGGAGAAAGTTAAGAAAGCAGTTTCCTAGTGAGTGCTTTAGGCTTTCCGGCTGTGGGGCAGCTGTGGCCAGGGGAGGTCCTGTGAACAGAACGACTCTGAGAGTGTCCAAGGCACCAATTAACACCCTAGAGTTCAGCAAGTCATGCAAACTTCAGAGAGAGGTTGGTGGGAGTAAAAAAAAAAAAAAATACGACAAAGAAAGAAGGGAAAAAGGAAAAGCCTCACCCTTTGGGATGTCTTTCCCCAACATTTCCAGACACCTTAGAGAGCATTTTTATCAGATCTCCACTGGAGGCAATTTTGCTAAAGTTAGCGAAGGAGCAAGAGGAAGCAAAAACATTTGGATTAGATCTTCCTGGGTGGATTTCCTTGGCTTCAATCTCAACAGTAATGTTTGAGGACTGACTCTGTGTTTGAAAACAGCTTACTTAGCTGCTGGGATGCAGAGTGAGGGATGAGACCGTTAGCTCAGAAGAGCTCTCAAAAGATCACACAGCTGAGAGCGGCCCCACTTCCTCTGAGAGTTTCCCTCTGCAAGCCCGATACAGCATTCTAAGTGCTGATTGAAGTCAAGTTAGCCGAAGCTGTTCAGGATGGGAGAAGATCCAAGAACCAGATGGTTGGACTTCTTAAGCAAGCCCTACTGTATACTTTCATAGCTCACAGGGACATTTGTTAGGAGAAATAAATACTTTAATTCCAAGGAGTTAAGAATGGCAGATTTATGGGTTCAATGTAAGTGTTTGCAACATTTAAACTATTTTAACTAGACTAAGTTTCTCAAAGTATATCATGGAGGAAAACACAATTTTTTTTTTTAAAGATATTACTTTTCTACTTCAGGTATGGTACATATACACAGACAGGTAATTTTTACTGAACAAATGGTAATCACATGACTGTCATAGATGTCAATTATTTGGTCATAGTGATTTACTTTTTTTATTTCCTGAATGTGGTAGGCATTTGAAGGGGACAGACAAACTATAAAACGTAATTTCTCACCTCGAGGAGCTCAGTTTACTTGATGGTGGCAAGAGGATAATATGTATGGAAATACAAATGGGAGAACTTCAGCTTATAATTACCTGCTAATGTGGGTGATTAAGATTCTAAAGGTTGTGGGAATCCAAATGGGGAGAAATAAAGACATGGAAGAATAAGGCAGGAAGGCTGCCCATGCCTTGGGTCTTGGCTCCTCCTGCTGGCTCTCACATCTCTCTTCTCTTTCTCTCCTACTGTTTTTCCTTTTGGGACTCCCATCTCTCAGCATATGAATATTGACACCATTTCCTCTATTCTGTCTTCCCTAACCACTGTTACACATATAAGAATTGTTGCCAGTCTCCAACTTTACCCCTTATAGCACAACTTCAACTTATCACCCTAAAACTGATGTAGTTAATATCTGATAATGACTCTGAGTGGCATATCCCATTACTTTTCCCGATCATCTGTTTCTTCTGGTAAGAAGAGATGTGTAGTGTTAAGCATGTGCCTATGAGAGCCAGTCTACGTTTAAACCCTAGGTCCCCTGATTCCTATCTGTGAGAAAGCTATAAATCTTTATCATGAATTTATTTTCTCAATTGCAAATTGAAGCATTAACAACCCTAGCTATCACACTGTTTGCTGCAGGAATTGATCTCAAAACACCATACTCCGAAACTGTGCCCAGGAGAGAGTAAATACCCAGCTATTAGTCATACCACCCATCCTTTCCAGTTGAGTTCACATTTCCTCCTCTTCCTATACTTCATCTAATGGTGGCTTCAGGAAGCTTTGGGGAAAGTCTCTCAGCTGTGTGTGCTGCTTGAGATGTTTCAACTTGTTCTCAAGCTCAAATGATAATGCCCATGGCTGTGTGTGACTGTGGTCAGTATTTCCCTTCAGGACTTAGCAGGTATTAGTCAACTGGCTTCAGAATTTGTTATCCTTTGTAGAAAGTTTACAATCTCATTTATACTCCCTTTAATGTGATCTGTATTTTTTTTCTTGATAGTTTTTGAGCATTTTCCTTTATATTTGATGGGCCAAACTTTCATTACAATGTTTCTAGTTTTCAGTTGATTATTATTTACCTTATTTGGTGTTTGGAGGACACTTGATTTCACTCTAATTGTGAAAAGTCTATCTTACTAATTAATTCTCTGACATTCACAGAATTTTCCATTGAGGAAGTGTTTTTTTTTTTTTTTTTTTTTTTTTGGTTTATCGATACAGGGTCTCTCTGTGTAGTTTTGGTGCCTGTCCTGGATCTCACTCTGTAGACCAGGCTGTCCTTGAACTCATAGAGATCTGCCTGGCTCTGCCTACTGAGTGCTGGGATTAAAGGCATTTGCTACCACCACCCGGGCAGATTGAGGAAGTCTTATTGGATGCTTGTGACACATTTGGTCCTTTCTTTCCTCAGTTTCAGTCTGTTATTTTTAATCTCTTTATTTCTTGGCTGAATTTCGGTTAATAGTTAGATATGTTTATGCTTACTTAAATAATTTCAGAACTCGTTTTGTATATTAGATATTATTTCATTGAATACACGCATGCATATATCCACCCATACACACATGTGTATAATTTTCATTATTTTTCGTATATTTTCATTTAGTTTATATTTTTGTTTTCTTACCTACTATTCTTTTTAAGTGAATATTACATTTTCATATCTTAAACATATTTTGTATCATCATTTTCTCTTTTTTTAATGTGTGTATGTTTGCATGTTTCCTTGAGTTTAGTACACCACATGTGTGTAGTTCCCCACAGAAGCCAGAGGGTATCAGATTTCCTGAAGCTGGAGTTACAAAAAGTTCTAAACTGTCTGATGTGTGGGTACTGGGAACTGAACCCAGATACTCTTGTGAGAGCACTAAGTGCACTAAGTCCCTAATTTCTCATTCAATACTTGCTTTAGAGGCTTAGTTTGCAAGCTATTTTGAGTGAAATTTCTATTTATTATCTCCTTCTTTGCCATTTAAAATTATTTCCTCTGGTAGCTATTTTCCCAGCTCCTCTTCTTAGTTCCCTGTGTAAAATCAGTGCTTGTAACTGTGCCTCAGGTTACCCATGCTCTTTACTTTCCTCCTTAACTACAACATGGGCTGATAACCAAAGTTGTGTGGCATCACAGTTGTATTTTTACCTGATATATGTTCTTTCCCATCAGAATTCCCTCGTTCAAGTCTGATCTTTTGTGAAACTCTCCATACATCTATTTTTTCCCATTGATTTTATTTTTTTTTTCATTTTTCTTTATTAAGAAATTTTCTACTCACTCCACATACTATCCACAACCCCCCTCCTCCCTCCTCCCTCTTCCCTCCTCCCATCCCCAGACCTCTTTCCCAAGCCGCCAGGCAACCCCACATCCCCCAAATCGAGGTCTCCCATGGGGAGTCAGCAGAGCCCAGCGCACTGAGCCTAGGCAGGTCCAAGCCCCTTCCCACTGCACCAAGACTATGCAAGGTGTCACACTACAGGCACTGGATTCCAGAAAACTGCCCATAGACCAGGGACAGATCCCGATCCCCCTGCCTAATACATCTATTAAAAACAAGACTCTTCGAATATTAGACTGAACTCGGGGAATCTGGCTGAAGAGAGAAAGGAAGGATCATACCATTCAAAGGAGTCAAGGACATCACAAGAAAACCCACAGAACCAACTCACCTTGGGCTCATAGAAACTCACAGAGACTGAACATACTATCAGGTAGCGTGCATGGGACTGATCTAGGCTCTCTGCATATATGTGACAGTTGTGCAGCATGGTCTTGTGGGACTCCTAACAGTGGGAGCAGGGGCTGTCTCTGATTCTTTTGCTGGCTTTTGTGACTCTATTCCTCATACTGGATTGCCTTGCCCAGCCTTAATACAAGGGGAAGTGCTTCTGTCTTACTACAACTTGATGTGCTGTGGTTTGTCAATATCCACGGGGGGGGCAGGTTGGGGGTGCTGACCTTTTCTGAATAGAAATGGAGCAGGAGTAGATGTGGGGGAGGCAGAGGGGATGTAGGGAAGTGGGAATAGAAACTTGTGGTCAGGATGATAAACATGCAAACAAGACTTTCTAAAACATAAGCATAAAAAGCAGATTACAATACTCACTTCCTTAAATTCATTCAGTGGATTCTCATTGCTGTCATAGTATAATATTCTGGAATCACTTACAGTTTGCTTTATGGCAAGCTTTTGACACCTCACTCACTCACTCACTTTTGACACCTCACTCACTACTTAGTGTCAAAACTGCCAAAGTGAACTTCAGCAATACCATAAACATGTTGGGAACTCTAACCATCTCCATTCTCTCCTGATTATATACTGTTTCCACATCTTCCCTTGTTCCATTGTCTATCTAGTTGATAACCACCCAAGAATTGAAATATTCAGATAGGAACTTCTGTGAGAAACTTTATTCTCTGTTCACCTTTCTCTGTTCATAGAAGACACTGAGTGGCCATAAGACCACAAAATCATCCTTAGTAGGCGTAGTTATTCACACACCTTCTCATCATTCTTTGAGCTTGTTGAAGTCAAAGTTGTTTCTTTCTTTCACCTTGATGATTTCTATCAGCCTGGGCTTAGTTTTATGCTAACCCTGGAGCAAGAACTCAGTACTGATTGAACTAATGAGTGTATGAGTGGGCAAGAATCAGAGGCATACTATGTGAGGAGTGCCTGCTACAGAAAGGCTAAGGAAGTGGTAGAGGCAGAAGGTGTCTGAGAAACACCCTTGCAGTAAGATCCTTTGCAAGTTGCCAGACGATGGTGACCTGACTAAGCACCTGGAGCCACAACATGCATAGGAAGCTTCAAGCATCCCCTATAGCTAGCATCATCGCTAGGCCCATAACAAACGTTGGGACATGAACATAAATGACCCAAAACGTCACTCTTGAGGAACTTAGAGCCTAACAGGAGCTACAGGTGAGCAGACTGATGAGAGTAATAAAATTTGGTGATAGGAATCTCCGATGAGTGAGCTGAGGCCAGGGAAAACACAAAGGGGAAAACTCATGGATGCTCACTGATGTCAGTGAAGACTTCATGGAGGAAGTGATCTCTCATTTGAGTTTTCAAGGATTAAAAAAAAAAGTTTAGGCAAAGATTAGAGCTGAGAGCTGCGTGAGGAAGTATAGACAAGATTAATGATTAATATGTTAAATCGTGTGGCTTAGGCTATTAAGACACTGAAAGTTTGGAAAATGTGAGATAAAGAGGAGAATATTCATACACTTAGTGGTTGAAATGCTGGCTCAAAGGCAGATTTCCTCCCTAACTAGCTATGCTGCCCTGTGATTGCTCTCCAGAGCTCACTGTCCGCTCGTGATGGGCTCTTCACATTTCTGAGCTGCAGTGCCCTCGTTTGCAGAGAAAGGCCACTCACAGACATCTGCTGGAGTGGCAGTGCAAACAGTGTTCACCAATACTTGGGAAACTCTGAGGTTTTTTTACTCATTCTGATCTATGTAAATTATGGGGGTCTTTGCCTTTAACTGTGGTGCCTGAAAATTAAATCAGTCGTATAATTAAAAAAAATAAAATGAATACTAAATTCAAAACCCCAAACCTGCATACCACTTTCCTTCCCCACAGAGATGAAAAATGTCTGACTCTTTCAGGATGCTCTGGTTTTCACCAGGACAGGCACCACTTCAAGGTTGAATTCAGGTGCTTCTGAGTTCAGAACTCTCAGGGGCTCTAAGGATGAACTGTCTACTTACAAGTTCCATTGTGCCACAAGGGGGTAGGGACGTTCTGTCTAAGTTTTTGCCATGTGCTTTTCCTAACCAAAGCTCTCTCGACAAATAAAAACAATAATAATAAGATTTAAAGAAGAAATCACTTTGAATTTTAATAGATTTTAATTGAATAGATGTATGATCTACTTTTCTGCTATCATTTTTCTGATAATTAACATCTGTTCAGAGACTTCAGAATGATACTAAAGGCCAACATATTGAAGGGCTGTCTTTCTAATGATCAGCAGGATAGTTCTAGAGGGCCAGAGAGGGTGACCCTGGGGTTGGAAGATTCAGTTACAAAGGAGGCCACCTTTCATTAATCTGAACAGACAGCCACAGGGCAATGTGAATGGTTCACAACTGGATTTTATCACGGCAAGTCCTTTCCATGTACACCCATTGAGAAGAATTTGGGGGAAAAAAAAACCTTAAAATCTTCTGCTCATTATGCACTTCTCTAAGAGGAAAACAAAATGACTAGATGAAAGGGAAAGCAGCTAATCCTTTAAAGCATGCATTAAGAAACAGTTCACAACGTGTGCCTCTTAAGCAACATGTCTTTAAAAACTATAACCAGTTGAAGCATGCAGTAGTAAGGTAATGACATCATTTCTGGATAAGGAGTTCTTACTCAGTGCTGAGGTTGTCCAGGACACAGATCTTTGGAGGTACTCTAAGTTCTATGGGAAAACATAGCTGTGGCACTGGGGGACTTCTTCTAAGATCTCCAGCCTGAGTCTAGTTATTTACCTCCGACATATAGAACTAATAGATTCCACCTGCTGTGTGCTGGCCACCACATACCACTTTCTTCCCTGCTCCTGAAATTCTCAATGCCCAGCACCCACTGTTTATTTATTTATTTTTTCAGCTTGGAATATTTACTTATCTGTACCCAAGGAACAGACAGCTTCATTTGTCTGGTGATCTTCCACATGATGCTATTTAGCTTTCATATTAACATTTTAAAATGCTTAAAGAATCAAAACAAAGCTTCATCTACGTAATGACTTGGGTACTGAGTCAAGCTGTACAGGGAGTCCCTGTCTCCTCTTGGTGGGGCTCAGCCATTCTGGGTGATCTGTCTGTAATAAGTGACAGATTCTGGTCCCTGTAATGGAAAAGGCTGGAGGAGAGCAGCCCAGATCCAGTACAATAGCAAGGCAGGTGCTCGGGTCGGACTCTGCTCTACCAGGAAACGACCCTGGAATGCATGACCAATTTGGTTTCAGGACAGAATACTCCCTTTAATGGACAGAAAACACTAACCTTTTCTTTTTCCTTTTTCCTACCCTCATCCCCCCACCCTATTGAACCCCTAGTTTCAACAAGCCCCCTTTTCATTTTAACCCTTTCAAAGGATAAAGGGCCAGCTCCAATCTGCACACCCTCTTCCATGTATTTACTGCTCTGCTAACAATCTGGGATGTGAAATGAAAATTCACTGGTCAGGAAAATATACAAATATACTCTGACTGTGGAGCATTGTGGGCTAATGGGCCATTTTCTTCTTCTAAAGTCTTGTTTTTAAGTAACTCTAAAAGGTCTGGAGTATGAAATCCCTGTAAATAAGAGGGATTCTAAAAAGAAAAATATGCTACTAGATATGAAATAGCAATGCCCCATTAAAAATGCTCATAGCCTTTTAGAGATCATGTAGCATTGAAGTCAGTATTTTAAATCTAACCTTGAGGATCTAGTCTGGAAGAAGTTGGGGGTGAAAAAACATGTTCAAAATGTATTGTACCAAAAAAATGAATTATAAGTTAAAAAATCTCCCCTTAAATAGCCTGTTAGTTTGGTAACATTTCACAATGCTAATGAAACAAAAGAGTGAATAATACTGTTAACATCCTCATTCTTTAAATGCATGTCCAGACAACAATAGACAACACTAGGTATTCCCATCCACACAAATAAGATAACAGAATACTAGTTTACTAGTATTTTAAGTACAGCATTCATCTGACTCAGTTGACAAAGCAAGATTTGAGCAGGCTTCTTGGCTTGTTTTGTATGTAACTGTGTTTAAAATGTAGTTATGTGGAGTAATATATATTAGCAGGAATAGGAGTCTCCCTTTCAGGTATTGTTGTAACTTATCTTTGAAGTTAAGCTCATTTATCATGACGAGAATAGACCCCCAAAAGTAAAAAGTACAGCAACAAGCCTAAGGCAGTGTTAGAAACTTCCAGTAGCTGTAGAAAAAAAGAAGGAGGAGGAGGAGAAGAAGAAGGAAACAGAAAAAGAAAGAAAAAAGAAAGAGGAAAAAGGGGAATAAAAGGAAAAAAGAAAAATTGAAAATGTATTCACTATTGCACTGATAGATCTGAAAACAAGAGTTTTAATGACAGCGAATGGCAAAGAGATTTTTCTTTTAATGAACCCAAAAGCACAACTTCAGAGAGTATCTCCCACTCCCATGCTTTGCAATCTTTGATCAATTTGTATGTGTTCTTCATTTGGGAATAGTAGTCTGTATTTTAAAGAGGGACTCCTGCAAGATAATTTCATTTGCAACATGGTATCTTGAGAAATAATTGAAATAAAACACAGTAAGTCCATCTGTATCCATGTAGAAGCCAAAACTATGAGAGGTGCATCATGAAGTCTTCAGGAGCATGTTGCAAACTATATGTTCAGGAGAATGTGTTGCATGTGTATATGCAGCCTGTTTTCATCAATGTGTGGACACTTGTTTGTCTGCAGCTACAGCTTGGACAGTCTGCTCCTTTAAAGAAAGAGGAGGCGTTAGCCTATCTCTGTCCTGGTATGAGAAATGAACTCTCAGGTTTTGAAGGAAAAAAAAAAAAAAAAAAAACCTAATGAAATTAGAGGTTGCTGCTTAAATCAGAGGCAATTAAAATGCACACATTTCTTTTCCTAGAATCTGCAATTGTATTCAAAGTTAGCAATACAATGCCTGCCTGTAGGATAAATAATTTAATGGGTTTTGTGATTTGGTACTAAAAGCAAAACAAAATCCTACAGCTGTAGTCTCGTTTTTTCTCCACACTCAAACTGTTCCTTTCTTAAATTGCATATTTGGTACAATTTTTTAAAGAACAGAGTAGGTTCTGCATCTTTGAAAAACCAATTTCCTACATAATAGGTAATTGCACATAATTACAGGAGTTTCAGAAACTGAAACAAGAAAACAAATAAGATTTCTTCCCACCTAGGTCTTTTTTTTTCCTCTTAATGATTTGAAGTAAATTGCCATTATATTCATTCACTTTTGCTCTCTATGACAAGGAATGATATACGCTGAGAATAGCAAGGAAAACCACCCTCTTGCTTTTGATATCTACTCACTTAGCATTAGTTTCAGATTTGCTTGAACAAATCTAAGAATGGATTTTTATAAATTTCTTTCACTTTTACTTATGTTTGACAAGTGCCAGAATGCAAGGAAATGTGGTCAGGTGAGGACTCTTATATAGCGTGGGGCTGTGTTTTTAATTACTTTACTACTTCCCACTTCCACTGAAATGGGTCTTAATAATCATTACTCTTTTTTTGTCATTTTTTTTATTTTATAATTAATTTAATTTTACATATCAGCCACGGATTCCCCTGTCAGCCTTCGCCCCCCCCCCAATCCTCCCCACCTCCTCCAAGGCAAGGTCTCCCCTGGGAAACAATCATTTGCTCTTAGAACAAAGTGAAGACCACAACAGCATCCAGCCTCGTGACCTGAGAAAGCTTTCCAATGAGGGGATGAGAGTTTGGTCCAATGGGGAGTGAAGGGACTGTGTCTTCCAACTGCGCATTTCTTTAGGGCTGTATTGATTGATCTGGGCTTGAGTCCCAGAAAAGGTAAGATTTTGCTTTGGGAGCTTTTTGAGAGTTTTCTGGCTGGACAGAAAGACTGTTGTGTGTGCTTCTTCTACTTATAGCAAGCTGATGGCTATGTGTTTGTTTGTTGTTTGTTTGTTTTCCTGTCTGTTCTCTTTCCCTAATCAGGGCAATGCAGATTATAGAATGAACGTGCTTCAAACTTTCTACTGGGCAATCCTGTTTCTACAAGTATAAACTGAACTTATCCTATTGACTGGGTAAATAAATCTAGATGGATTGTCCCTAAGCCTGCATAGGCAAAATTGTCTGTTTCTCAAATTCCAGGGGAGAATATTAGAGTAGGTAGTTGGTTTTTTAAAACAACTAATGGGTTGTTTGTTACATATAAGGTGCATCTTTTGTTTTGTTTGTTTGTTTTTTTTGTTTTTCAAGACAGGGTTTCTCTGTATAGTTTTGGTGCCTGTCCTGGATCTCGCTCTATAGACTAGACTGGCCTCGAACTCACAGAGATCCACCTGGCTCTTCTTTCCAAGTGCTGGGATTAAAGATGTGTGCCACCACAGCCTGGCTTAAGGTGCATCTTTTATGCTGAATTCAAAGTTATTTCTTTTCCTTCTATAACCCTTGGCATACAGTGGCATTTGAAATGAAAAAAATGTACAAACATGAGGTGTGTATTTTTTTCTTGATCTCAGGCTTAACAATTATTATAATTGAAATAAATGTATCAAGTAAAATCCATTACTGAAGCCATTATTTTGTTTAGGATGCATTGTGGATGCTGGCAATTCCATATCCATGTATTCCTGTGGGGATAGAAGTAAAGCAAATGCTCTTAGTGTGACCATGAATATCATAGTTAGAGTCTGTGGTTCTCATAGACATATAAATGATTCCACAAACAAAAAGGAAGGCAGGGCAGGAAGGCAGGGATCATGATGGCGCCAGTAGTTCAACTACAGGAAACTTCCAGTATCAAAAAAAAAAAAAAAAATCAGTGTAATTGCTCCCATTTTTCTGATGTCAATGGCAGCTCAGATTCAACCAGGCCAGAGCTGAAACAGGAAATCAGCACTTGAAGGAGGTGGGTAGGAAGAAAAAAAAACTGTCTTACATGTGAACAACTTAGATGACCTCCTCAAATGCTGGGGATGTCTTTCTGTATCCTGTGAATATCTGTTGTTCCCATTGATTAATAAATAAGCTGCTTTGGCCTATAGCAAGGCAGTTAGAGGCAGGTGGGAAATCCAAGGAGAGAGACAGGGAAGAAGAAAGGAGAGGCAGGAGAGACGCCAGCCTGCCTCCCAAGGAACAACATACTCACAGACCAGTAAGCCACAAAACATGTGGCAAAACATAGATTATTAGAAATGGGTTAATTTAAGATATAAGAGCCAGCTAGCAAGAGGCCCGCCATAAGCCATACAGTTTGTAAATACTATAAGCCTCTGTGTGTTTACTTGGGTCCAAGTGGCTGTGGGACCATGGGTGAGAGATTTGTCTGGACCATCGGGGGCTGGGTGGACCCCAGAAACTTCCCACTACACTCAAACACATCACTTAAAAAATTCACAGTTGTGATAGCAAAGCCCATAATCACAACACTTGGGATATTGAGGGAGGCAGAGCAGGAATTCAATACACAGTGAGCTGTTGTCTAAAATAACAATGGAATGACTCTTTGCCTCATGTCTCTCAATTTCAATGTGCTGTTGCTAGTAAATGCAGCTCTACTGTTCATAATAAAATGCTTGTACCGATATACTAAGTCTATATGAAGGCTCTTTCTAGTATTCTACATGATAGTGGGGACATATGACTTAAGAATTTTCCCACTATGCTTTGGTGAAGGAAATACCTACCTTCTACTATGCTGTGAGGTTTTGTGTATCTCTTCAATTCTTCTCAAGCCAGCTTAAAACAAACAAACAAACAAACAAACAAAAAACAAACCAAAAGAAGAAACTTTTAAAGTTTTTTACAAAGAATTTTTTTATGCTTTTATTTATTCATTTTGGTGAGTGGGGATCACTGATGTCATGGCACCCCACTACATTTTTACTCTTTATGTGCACGTGTGTAGCCACACGTGTCATGGCAGCCTATTACATTTTCACTCTTTATTTTATGTGCATATGTGGCCACACATGTCATGGCACCCATGTGGAGGCCAAGGAACAACTTGCTGGAATCAGTTTTCTCCTTCTTCTATGTGGGTTCCTCGGATTGAATTCAAGTCGTTAGGCTAGGTATAGCATCCCCCGATACTGAACCCAGCTTATGAAACTGTGGGTCATGATCCAGTATGGGATGGTGGAATTGAATGTTGGGGGCAGACGAAACTTTTGGCAGCAAGCAGTAAAAAGTTTCTAAATGAACAACTACCAAAAAATAATTTAAATGCAAATTCCTAATGAATCAAATGTTCCTCTGACAGTGCTCATACATGTTGTATCATCCTTCACCAAGGCGATGCATTTGAATGCAGAACACATACACTATAAACTACACATACCATCATGCCACATAATCCCAAATAAAATGCCTGAAATAATCTTGGTTCAGATTTGAAACAATTGCATAGTATCTATCTCAGTGTTTTTACCATACACAGAAATTTGATTATTCTCAACAACAAAAACCAAAAAAAAAAAAAAAACTATGACAATTTAATTACAGAAAACAGATTTTTAGTATTTTTCTATTATTCCTCATAATCAAAGTATGAAATCAGTGTATGCTTAAATTATATTATATGAGAATTCTGGATATTTAAAATTGCCAATTGAAATACTGACTTAAATTTCATAAAAAACAGTAAACAAATTTTGACTTGAAATTAGGACATCCTAGGCTCAGTGTGCTGGGCTCTGCTGACTTCCCTTGGGAGACCTCTATTTGGGGGGATGTGGGGATGCAAGGTGGCTAGGGAAAGAGGGCTGGGGTGGGAGGATGGAGGAGGGGGATCTGTGGATAGTATGTGGAGTGAGTAGAAAATTTCTTAAAAAAGAAAAATGAAAGAAAAAAAAAGAAATTATGACAGCATTTCTAACAGTTTCTAAATTCTCCTAAACATACTCCTACCATTTGGGGGTATGTACACAGTATTCTCAGTTTCAATGATTAGAAAATTAAAGTATCAATCAATCCTAAAGCATTCCCCAAATGCTCTACATCTGGCAATATAACTATTGAGTCAAGATTTAATTATTTTAAATATTTTTTTAATTATGTGTCTGTGTCTTTGTTCTTATCCATGTCTGTGCCAATGCATGTATCTGTGTATGTGAGTACAGGTACCCATGGATGTATCCAGTGGTGTTGGATGTCCCAGGATTTGGAGTTACAAGTAGTTTTCAAAACATAAATAAGTTATATTCTGTGGTTTTGCATATGCCCTCACAACCGTTTCCTCCTCATCCTCTTCTTTCTTCTCCTCCTCTCCCTCCTCCTTCTTCCTCCTCCTCCTTCCTCTTCTCATTCCTTCTCTTCCTCCTCCCCCTCCTTTGTTTTCTTCTTTTAAAATTGTGTTTGTGTGAGTATTATGCATGTCTATGCAGAGCTTGCATGCCTAGTGCCCCCACAGACTAGAAGACAGCATCAGATTCCCTGGGAGTGGGGTTATAAATGGTTGTGAACTTCCATGGGAATACTGGCAGTCAGACCCAGGTCCTCTAGAAGAGTACCCAATGCTCTTGACCACTGAGCTATCTCTACTGCCCCTATAATTTGTTTTACTTAATTCTTCCAGACAGCATTACCACACACACACACACACACACACACACACACACACACACACACACAAACACATACCACCACCACCAACAGCATACAGTTATAGCTATTAAGCATGATGATGTTATGTTTTCTCATATGCCATGCAATATTTTACATAATTTGAGAACTTAACAATGTAGGCTGAAGTGTTAAGTATCGGAAGGAAGTTCAGCAAATTAGCCAAGGATGGACTAGAATATGTTTTTTGTAAATTAAATTTATACCTCCACACCAGGCAATTAATGCATCTTCCCTGGTTGTGTTTGTACTACAGTGGCAGATGATGGTTGAAACAGTTTCTACAGCATGCATTTATCATCTGGCTCATTACATAAAATGACTCCTAACTTAGATGGTGACTTCCATTCTCCATTCATGAACTTTAACCCACACATTGTGAGTTCTGAACTCTCACCACCTCACCACTCACAGAATTAAAGTTAACTGCATTGATAGCAATGTGATCAGCAGTAGCACCTTATAGGATCCTTATGGAGACTCCTTTTTTGTTTATTTTTGTTTGCTTATTTTGAGACAGTATCTCATTATGTACTTCAGGCTAGTCTCAAATGAACTATAAAGTCAATAGTAGCCTTGACCTTGAGATCCTCCTGCCTGGATAAATACAAGAATTATAGGAATACACCACTATACCAGCTCTTCCATAAACTCTCAGCTGAAAGTGAGGGTAGGGTTATTACATGCTTCTCAGCTTGCTTGGAGATTATACACCCTGTTCTCTCACTCTTTTTAGACAGCTGACAGGAAAAATCTAATTGCCTCAATTCTAATTCTGTAACTTGATGTTTATGCTGCCAGATGTCACTATATAAATTATTACAAGAGTGAATAACAGATATTTGTATTTGAGATCTTATCTCAGATATAGAAGATTCTGGGAGATATGATAAAGGTCAGGTTGGAGAACAGAAATGAAGGAATTCAGCTTTCATAAATGCCATACATTAATAGAGTTAATAGAGTTCATGTCATTATAATGAAATCGTCTTCCCCTTCCAAATAATGCTTATTGTTCTTAGGCTTCTTAAAAGTAACACATGGAAATCCAAAAATAAATTAAACCACATATTGTGTTTGCTTTTCTAGACAGTAAATTGTGGTTTATGTATCACAGTTAAAGCATGTACTCACCTTTGGTAGAAACAGATATGCGTGTTTGTATACATGGGCTAAAGTCAAGTATTAAGATTGATGTCTTTGCTCTCATAAAACCTTGAACTGTAATACATTATTGTGAACTCCTGGAAGAAAGACATAGGTCAAGAAATAGGTGGAGACTTGTACTCACTTTCAACATGTGTTGTCTAGATCTGCAGAACAGGTATGGATACAATGAAAACACATTCATTGTGGTTGATGAATGAAACAGTTTAAATATAGTGTCCTAGTCAGGGTTCTATTGCTGTGAAGAGACACCATGACCATGGCAACTCTTATAAAGGAAAATATTTAATTGGAGCTGGCTTTCAATTCAGAGGGTTAGTCCATTATTGACATGAAGGAAAACATGCAGCACACAGTAAGACATGCTACTGGAGAGGTGGCTGTGAGTTCTACATCTAGATTCACAGGTACAAGGAAGTGACAGTGACCCTGGACATGGCTTGAGCATCTGAGACCTCAAAGTCAATCCCCTAGTGACACACCTCCTCTGGAAGAGCCACACCTACTCCAGTAAGATTACAAAGCCTAATAGTGCAGTCCCGGTAGGCCTATGGGGGCCATTTTTATTCCAACCATCACATGTAAGATTAATATTCTTGCATTCAAGCCTTCATCTTCAGTACTATCTATACCCATTAGATCATGTGACCTTGACTTGTGTTATTCCCATTCCTCAGTTGGAGGTATGGGAAGTGGTAAAAGTATTTTTTAAAAGAGGAAAGGTAGAAGGTAATAGAGGAGGCGGATTTGTCAAAACCAGATATTATAGAGATATGAGCATAGGTCTGGGTGGTTTCCTGAGTGCTAGCACCCCCTGTCTTATTTAAGGTTTCTATTGCTGTGAAGACACACAATGAAAATAGTGACTCTTATAAAGGAAAATATTTAATTGGGGTTGCTCACTTACAGTTCAGAGGAACAGTCCATTACCTTCATGGTGAGACATGGTGGCATGCAGACAGTCACAGTGCTGGAGAAGTAGCTGAAATTCCTAAATCTTACAAGCAACAGGAAGTGGTCTGAGGCACTGGGATATAAATGAGACCTCAAAGCACACCTCCACAGTGACACACTTCCTCCAACAAGGCCATAACTACTACAACAAAGCCACACCTCCCAATAGTGCCCCTCCCTTTGGAAACCATTTTTTTCAACCCCCCCCCCCACACACACACTCAGATCTTGATAATACATTCCTTGTTTAGCATCAACAATTATTGTCAACTGTGGAAACTGTAGCGTTATGATCATCAAACTTTGTAAAGCTGCTAATTCATACTAAATCCACATTTGTTTTCTTCTCTGATATTAAGAGACCTTTTCTGGAGATATCTCCAGTACAGTTTTCCATGCCTATATTTCAAGGCAAATACTTAGTTCAGAGAAGAAAGACGTGGCTTCCAACGCATTGATCCCTGGTGAAACATAGAGGACTCAAATTTCTTCTCTTTCTGGGTATAGCTAAAAACTAAAGCATAGGAAATAATCTGGAGAGTCACCAGAAAAGCAGTCAGTATTTTGACATGATTTGACATGTATTCGATTGTTGAGTTTTAGAGGTTTAAATGATTAAAAGAGGACAAAACTGGAAAGACCTTGCAGTGTGCTACATTTATTGCCAATTAGATTCATTCATGAGAGATTATCGAATGATCAATGTGACATATTTCTCCCCACTTATTGAAGTGAAAGTTTACCATGCCCTTACTTTTTCTAAGAAAAAAATCATAGCTTAGTTACCCAAAATGGGTTTAATGGAGATCACAAACTTTGGTGGACTATAAAAGTTTATCTTAAGATGAATTACTTCAGTCATGCTGTTGAGCCACAGGTATCATGATTGGCCACACAATAAAAAAAAAAAAAATTTTAAAAAGCAGGCAAATAATCTTCTACTCATAGACACTTTACAGTCATTCTACCTAGTCCTTAATGATGATGCACTGTACATAATGAATTACAGATCAAATTCTTAGGTTGTTCATTGGTTTTGTTTTGTTTTCTGTTTCATATTGCAATATCACTTGCCATATGATGTGTATAATCATTTTATATACAGAAGGCTCAGAACTTACTAAGGCAGACATAATGACATACATTTTTGTCACTGTGACAATAGTCAAAATCTCCATTAATATTGGTTATCTCTTGCTACGTAATAAATTACAACCCTCAAAACAGTGACAACATTATTTACTGTATCACTTTCTTAGGCCAGAGATCTGTGAATAACTAGGCTGTGTTCTCACTCAGAACTTCCCTTGATGCTGTGACTGAGGTAGTGTTGAACAGTGGACAACTGAAGCTTCAATGGGAGAAGGATGTACTTTGAACCTTGTACTATGCATGAGACTGTTAGACAACTCTTGGAAAGATGGCCTAAGTTACTTAATAGCTATTGGTCAAAACACCAACCTCAGTTCTTTGCCATCCAAACCTCCTCATAATATTCACCACCACATTGCATGTCAGAGCATCCGAGGGTCCAAAAAGTAAGCAGTAGAGATGTGTCGTAGACACCATGGTCTTTTATAACCTAATTTTATATTTAAAAAAATGTCCCATTTCTTTTACCATATTGTATTTGTTGAAAGTAGGTCACTAGGTCAAACCTCCTCTTTAGGGATTAAGTATGGGCATTTGTAGCAGGTGATGGAGAACACTGCAAGCCATTGTCTAGCACTCCATATCAAATAGATAAAAAAAAAAGTAGATAGTGTAGAGTAAATGTTCAATATTTTTCTCCAATCTAGTATATATTTCAAAGAATTTTGCTGTAATGGTACATGATCCATGAGAAGAGAGGCATGAGGGGTCAGGTTTAAAGCAGTCGTGAGGTTGCTATAAAGGGAAGCAGCCTTTCTATTCCTCAATCTTATTTGTATCTGACTTATTCCACATGTTCCATGTAAATATAAAATGATCATGGGAGCTACTACAACAGAGTAAATTACTCTTAATTTAATGGTGAAGAACAGTAGAAATACAGGTGCTGCTGTCCTTTCCTAGTCCCTAAATTCTGTTGTAGGCACATGGGCTAAAAGCAGAAAAGAGAATTCCATACATCTCACGTGCTTCTAAGGTCCACCCTTAAGCCTGCTTCAATCAAAAATGGGATCTTGACAAAATAGTTCATAGAAGATAATGATTAACCTGCATCTCTAAATGCCTTGTCTGGATCCATTTCTTCAGCTGTGCTGTCCTGATGTCAGACCCTCAAACTCAGCAGTTTTGTCACTCTTCTTCAGCCTGCCAAAATGTCCAGGGGTCTGATATTTAACAATGGTCAATTGTTCTGCATGTGGTGTTGCAGTCTGGACTCTCTGCCTCGACTTCTCTCCTCTGTCCTTTTTCTCTCCTCTTTCCCTTTTCTTTACTCTTTTCTCCATCTTCAACTCTGGCTCTCTGACTAAACTCCTGATGGAAAGCTCCAACCACAGGAGATGCCTTCATTCAATTTTGTCCTCTCACCTGTCTTACTCCTCCATTTTGCAACAAAATGTCAGCCGTTGAAACCAATGCCACTTCTGGGTTTCTCATTCTCTTAATTTATTTCCTTTGCTGGGTAAATGTCTGCATTTACTACAACTGCTGCTGCTGCTGCTGCTACTACTACTACTACTACTACTACTACTACTACTACTACTACTACAACTACTACACACAAACACACATAAACACAAACAAAAACAAACCCCTAACGTGGTGATCCTGGCAGTTTCTTCCTAGTTAACTTCAGCAATATTATTGATGTCATTTAAAGGCACAGACTTTATAGTCAAATGATCATGCTTAACTTCTGTTTTTAATGTTTTGCAGTATAATAAATATAAACAAGTTAAAAAATTATTTAAGCTTCTTCAGTTTCTTTACTGATAGAAGGGACAGAGTGCACATCAACACTGCTGGTATTAATCTCCCCCGCCCCTTGAAGTTTCTGAATAATTTATATGCTTTGCCTGTTCTCCACTGATCTGGAAATCACAAAGAACATAACTGTATCAATCCTGTTTTGTCTGTACTATAATCATCATGGCATCTAGTTCATGTTCGGCACTCATGGAAAGATGCTGGACAGGAATAGATTTGGTGTCTAAAACATTTGGTAACATGCTCATTTGAATGCATGGATTATAAATGTAAACTTAATGAGTAATTCTCTTCTTGACATTAGCTCATTTAATTCTCCAGCCTTAAAAAGTATGTGAGAACATTACATCTTTTGAAATATTTTCCTATTTGGTAGCTGATGATCTATGAGTGAAGAAAGTATTAAAAATCAGTACCACTCCAGATTGTAGACTTGCTAGGAAAGTATATCACTTCTTCCTGTTGCCATAATAGTCCATAATTTCAGGAAAGTAAGTCATAACCTAAAATTCAAGAATGTGAAAACCCTTAATGACAGCAGTTTGGGTTCCTAAGATCAGATTAGAGTTGTTTTCACTTACTATTGAGAATTGGCACAAAAGTAAAACTGGGGAAAATGTGAGCAAAAAGAATGACATTATCTCATATCAAGATACCATCTCATTTGTAGATAGACAGAAAATACTCTGGCAAACAAACTAGATAACACATTTTGATAACTTCCATTGCTGAAATTCCTCGCAGCCACAGTTTTTAAAAGCTAATATTCGATCATTTTAAATTTCAAATGCCCTGACATGGCTATGCACCTTTGGAGTCAGCCACAAACTAATGAATCTGGAAATGATCAATTTATACTTCTTTCCTTAGTAAATTCTTATCAGAGCTTGCCTGGAGCAATGTATTTACCCTCCTGCTTGTCCAGAAAGTCTGCAGTATTTTCTCCTTTGTGACCTAGATTCTCTGATCTGAGTGTCTATATCCAGCTTCCAATTATGTAGAGCATCTCCTTGTACATGCTGTGTAGTTCTTATTAGCAACTGAGAAAACACACACGACTGAAATATGATCGGCTGTATTCTCCAAAGGACACTTGAAGGAAAGATATGATTTATGGTGTTTTTTAAATTTAGTACTGCTAAGGTCTAAATGTTTATGTGCCCTCAAAATTCATTATGCTGCAATTCTAACCTTCAAGGTGACAATATTAAGAAGTGTGTGTGTGTGTGTGTGTGTGTGTGTGTGTATGTGTGTGTGTGTTGCTTTGATAATACCTGATAGACACAAAAGAGGAAAGGTAAATTGTTCTCTTGGTTTCAGAAGTTCATAACTTCTAGGCCCCATGTACTTGAGTAGAAAGGTAGGCAGCAAGAGTGAACAGTGAAGGACACCCATGCGCATCATGATTGACCAGACGGCACAGACAGAGTGTGATAGAAATAGGAATTGGTTATTGTCAAAGGCCCACCCCCAGGGAGGTACTTCTGCCACTCAGGCCCCACATCTTACAGATGTTCCTCATCTTCCTCAAATAGGAGCACTGGCTAGGTAATAGTCCTTCACAGTATATGACTGTGGGAGGACAATTAAGGTTCATACTTAGCAGGGAAATTACAGAGATCACTAGAGAATGGAGAAGGAGCCCTCATAAATGGGACTGATATTTAATCAAAGAGGCACAAAAACCTTTCAGCTTTCCTACCCTGTGAGAACAAAGCAAAGAAGTATACCCAGGAACCAGAACATTGAAAACGTGCCCAGCACCTCCAACCCTGAAGTATATAAAAAAAAATTTTTGTCTGTAGTTTAGAAACAATTGACTTTTGGGTAATTTGTTTTTTAAGTCCAAGCTAATGCAAGTCCTTTTACATAGGGCAAACCGTTACTGTTCTGGATATTTCTCACCATTTCTGGTAGAATTCCTGTGGCTTTGCAACAGTGCAGCTGTCTTTATTTCTGTAAGCCCTCAGTCATGTAAGTAACCCCAATAAACTTGTTGGCGTTCCATGTTAGACTTTGGTAGAATAGTTACTTTAACCTACCATTGGATCCTTGAGGGTAAGTAGATACTTGTCCATGTTTCCATAGGGAAATTCACATATCAAGGCGCTAGCCAACAAACATTTATTGCAGATATGGCTGAGTGAGAATCTAGAAAAATAATGGTTGATCAAGATACCTTGACCAAGGAACGGTATTTCACCATCTGAATACAAAAGCACTGGCTTTCAACCTTGTTTTTGTTGAAAATAGCAATTAAGACACTTTGAAATCTTATGAAGACAGTCCTGAGGGAGAAAACAGAAAAGTAAGAACAACAAAAACTAATTTGTGTAATGAAGACCACACAAAACAACAGCAACGTTTTAGCTCCTTACAGCAGGGCATGCTACAGATGACACAGGCAGAGGTTCCAGTATCTTTGACAACCATGAGAAGTTCGGTGCTTCAAAGAAATGCTGTATCTGAATATATGGTGTTCTTAAAAGAAAACACTGTCATGTAGACTGAGTGGTCCCTAATAGAAGCAGAAGTCTACCTAGATTGAATATGTAAAAGTTAATGTGAAAACCCTCTGAATATACCATTTTTTATATTAAGTCTGAGAGTTTGAAGTAGGATCATCTCCCAAATGATCCTTACTGCTTATATAACAGTTGTGGGAGGGACTTTCTGAGTCTTGTAAGTTTTGGGAACTTCTTGATACTTGTGTGTTGTTTATGCTTTGAACTTTATTAAGCCCCACCCCCTTGAATCTTAAGTATTCTTCCTCCAAGATATAGTGTTTAATTTCAGAAGAAACTGTTACTCCACACCATGCTACATGAGGGATATATTTTTTTTTAAAGTAGAATTACCAAATGTGAATTGTTTTATTGCTGTTTCCATAATCAGAGTAGAAACATTCGACCTTGAAATTGGTTAGTGTGAATAAAATACAGGAAATTAAATATGTCAACCATTAAGCTTCCACAGCACTTGGGTATCATTTGTTGAATGAACTCAGGAGGACGAAGTTATACCCTGGAACCTAATAGAATTAAGTCAATGTTCTGCTTCCTTCGGCACATTTTATCTATTCCAGAACATTCCTTTTTAAAGATTTTAGACAGTTCCAATGATGAATACTCTTTTCACAGAATTATCCAGTTGTGTCTACACACATACATACAGCCTGACATATATTTATGCATGTTTGTATGTATATAGAACTAAAACAAATTTCATAAAGCAATATCCACCTAACCTATAAGTAATATGTTATGATTATTTTCTATGCTGCACTTTTTTTTCTGTCTTTCACCTTTTAATGATACCTAATCAGTACCCTTTGATGATTCAGTAGCACTACCCAGGAGGGGTCAAGAGATTTTTAATTACCTCCTATCGGAGAATTCTGGAAAACTAATAGTGTCCTTCAAAATTGCAGATAAGATCACCCAGGGAAAAGGCTGTGGGCACAGTTTCAAAAACTTGAACTTTGCAGTCTGGAGGAACAGTGGATTTTTAGAGGAGGAAAACATTTAGCAAAACCTCATTGGAGGAGAGCACAGGGAGTAGACAATGGACACTGAGATCTTAGCAAGGACAAAGCTCAGCCATTTAGAAGTGGTCCTCTGCACTTTTAAGCATTCACAATACAAAAGAGGAGGCCAGTGGCTGGGGAAAGGGCTCAGCTGGTCAATTACTTGCTGTTTAAGTATGAGGACCCGAGTTGGACCTTCAGCGCCCATGTTAAAAAAATAAATAAAAAAGAAGAAGAGTATGGCAATGAGCACCTCTACTTTTATCGTTGGGGACCCAGCAACAGGAGGATGCCCAGAGACTGTTGGCTGGCGATTCTAACTGAACTGGTTCAGTGAGAGACCCCGCCTCAAATAATGAGACGTAGAGCAATGAAGAACACCTGATATTGACCTTTGCCTCTGTACATGTGTGCACACACACAAACACACCTAGGCAAGGAGGCCTTCATTACATCTGATAAAGTGGCAGAACACTTTTTGTTAGTAATTATTTTTATCTCTCTTGTGTTTTATTGGGGAAAAGGAATGTGAGAAGATAGAGGGTTAGACACATTTCCTAGAAAACTGACTATACAATCCACGACTTTCTGGGATCTTACTCATCTTTGTGATTATTTCAAATGTAAGAAGAGAATTGGTTAAGAGGACCCCATCATTTTGAAGTTTTTATCATATAATTGTCTTCTTCCCAGTAGCCTGAACTGAGCTTTACTAAAATAAGTGTCTTAGGCCCCAGGTGCTTGTCATCAGACTAAAGAATGTTATGGGGACCTGGAAATGACCCATGTTGTTTTTCAGGTTCAAAGAAAGCAGGGAACAGGAGTTCTTCTATTGGGGGCCTTTGGGCCATGTGCCTGCTATTCCTGAAGCAGTGTGTGTGTGTGTGTGTGTGTGTGTGTGTGTGTGTGTGTGTGTGTGTGCACATTGTGGGGTGCCTCTGGATCATCATCTTGCAGTTTGCTAATACCTTCCTTGGAAATGTTCTCTCTAGTTCTCTACAGACACTACGTTCATCCTTACAATTGTCCTTGTAGAGAACTAAAGCTTGTACTCCTCAGACCTACATTATCAAAAGGGAAGTTGTTTGTCTATATACATGCACTAGCATAGAACACAGGAAACTCATTTAACTGGTACACATATATCCTATAAATGAAAATAAAAATATACAGGTCTACAAAAATTCCACTTGTGTTCCCATTAAGCCTATTAAAAGGGTTGATGGTTCTTGGCATAGGAGAAGATAGTAATGTTGAGGAAATGACCTTATAAACCACATTTTATGATGTGTTACTTTTTTAAAAGATAAAAGCAAATGAATGTGATTTTTTTAAGGTTTTGAGTAAGATACAACCACATACTCAATGCACAGCAAAGCAGTTATCTGACCTTCTTATCCTTGCTGTTGAGGCTGCTTTAGCACAATGTAGCACCAGAGTCCAAACTGAGGTCCACATTTGGTAGTTGCCATGGTGACTGTGTGACACATTGTCTACTCATCATGAAGTTTCCTTCTGTCGTGGAGAACACTAGTCCTGAGATGGCTGATTTCCTGAATTGTGTCTCTATGCACACTCTTACTACTGTGAAATGCTCAAGTGCTATGCTAACTTTCATACTCTGTTTAGCACCTCCCAGGATGTACATCCTTGATGGTAGCTGTTGAAGCCAGTCTTCCCTGGCTCTTCAATGGACACCTTAGAAAGAACTATAGAATGAGATCCTGTCAGGACAGTGGGAGACTGTTCCAAAAGTTGCTGCTTCAGCTTGCTAAGTGGTAGCCTCGGGGCCAGCATAGATTTCATGCTGGTTCCTAAACTGCCTGTTGAGACCCAGGGAGCTGCTAAGGTAAGAAGTCGCTCCATTAAGCAGAGAAGGCTAGGGTTGAAATAAGAAAACACTATCTTTCCTGTTTTGATGGGGGCCACCTGTTACTAAGGACTTTCAAATACCTTCTTCACCAACAGAACCTTGCCATTACGGGCTAGTTGTATTCCTATCATATCTTTTTATTTTAATTTTTATTGAAAAACATTGTTTCATACAATATATTCTGATCAAGGTTTCCCCTTTCCCAACTCTTCCTGAACCCTTCCAACATCCCTACCCACCCATCTCCATGTCCTCTCTTTATTTCTCTTTAAAAAGCAAGACAAACAGGCAAACAGACAAACAAACAAAATAACAGAATAGAAAAGAATACAAGAAACATGCATACATACACAAATGCACTCACAAGATTGGAAACCATATACAGGCAAAAGATCAGTAAGACAAAAAAAAAAAAAAAAAAAAAAAAAAAAAGCCCAAACAAAGCAATATGAGACAAAAAGTCTACAAAAATGCCACTGGGTTTATTTTGTGTTGGCCATCTACGGCTTTACATGGGCCTATCCTAAATTGTGGTTAATGTTCCAGTGAAACTCCATTGAAGAAAATCATGTGTTGTTGTCGTCTTTTTTTTTTTCTTTTGCAAATGGGTACCAATTGCAGATAGGTTCTCTGTTAGGGTGGGTGCCTGTGTCCACTCCCCTTTCTCAGTGCTGATACCTCATTTTGCTTGGACCGGTCAGGCCCTGTACATGGATGTTCCTTGATATCAGCCATCCCCTCCACCTCTTACAATCTTTCTGCATCCTCTTCCATGTAGCTGCCTGAGCCCTAAGGGGAAGGGTTTGATGAAGATATATCTTAAACATAGCAAATATGGAAAACAGTTTCATCCAACATCAGTAAAAGAAGAAAGCAAGGGTTTCTTGAATGCCCCTTCTACTCAGCTTCCCAGAATGGTCTCTAGTTCACCCCCTGTTCCAATCCTCTGCCTCAGTCATATGTGGGTGCTTTTCTCCAGTATTCTACCTTCTATGCTTTCTTACTTCCCTGCCTTGTTATTCAGGCCATTCATCTTCTCTTAAATGTATTTATGCAGACACTGCCAAACCCTTAAAGTTCTAATCATGTCTACTTCCCTCATTCAAGACTTCCACAGGCCTTCCAAGTTGGAAGTCCACCTTCTTGCAGCTGCTGTTCCATTCAATTGAAATTCATTTTATCTCCAGTTCATGTGGTACTGTTTTATCTACCCAAACAGAAGGACAGCATCTTAAAAGCACAGGATAGTGCTGAGATGTGTTGGATGCACTCTCTAAAAGACAATGATAAATTCTAAATTGTCTCCTGTGTATGTTGGCACCAAGCACACAGCAGAGTTCTGCTCGTGGTGACTTCCCAGTGGACACATATATCCTCATCCCAAAGTTAATATTTCATGTCACTATGTCAATCCACATCCTCCAGATCTAGATAAAGCTGGTATTTAGGGAGCTTGGCTCTATCTGATGCTCAGAATTTATTAGATGGTCCTGCCTTCCTGAATTGTACTTACTACTTGTAAGAAGTGATTGCACTCTGGGTACTATTGTCCTTGGGGGTTGATCAGGCCAGCCCAAAGGCAGAGGAATGTCTGAACAAGCAGATTAATGAGCAGTCACTGAGGAGGCTGTGGGTCCCCATTCAAGGTCTTGGAAAGTGTCTGTCTAAGATTTGATGAAAAGGACTGGATTTGGGGCCAGAGGGTGAGAGTGGCACCACGTGTCCCTTGCCTCCTGCTGCTGGGGGCCTGAAGAACAATGACGAGGCAGAGAGGCTGCAACGAGTGGGAAGCAGCTGACTCCAGCTGACTGAAAATAGGCCATTTGTCCTGCTCAATGCTAATGGGCTCAGGGCTTTGCACAGTTGGGGCTGCTGAGTGGGGCGGGGATGCAGAAGCGGTTATGTATGCACGTGTCTGTAAGATCAAGCCTTCTTTCTTTGCCTTTAATCAGCTTTCTCTACTCGATAAATTACCAATAAGAATAGCTGATGATCTCACCAGCTTTCCTAGCTGGCGAAAACTTAAATGCATTGGCTTTGCCAGCGTGGGAGCATGGGAAGATTGATTTAAATTCTAGAGCTAGATGGAGACTCCCAAGATATATCTCAACTCAAATGAAAAAAAAAAATGTGATCATAAAATTTAACAGATCAGATGTCATTAGAATTAATTACAAGCGCATGACTGAATAGCCTAATTCCTTGTTGTTGTTGTTTTCCAAAATCCTACCTTTCATTCACATGACATAGAAACATATGGGCATTATCAGTATTTCGACGGGGTTCTGTTGATAGCCACGATAGCCTCACCTATAATAGTATCAGCCTTCAGGGGTCACTAAGTTAAAGTCAGCTAAATATTGCCTGTTGACCAAGCAGGACACCTAAAGAGAGGCAGTATACTGCTCAGTCACTAGAGGAAGATACAGAAAACAGCTTGCAGTTTCCTTGTGTTGTGAATGATGGGACCGACAGACATACGTCTTTGCAAGGGTGTGTATATAAATGAGCAAACCCATACAGACATACATTTACTGCAAAGGTTACTTATGACGAATAGTTTAGTGTGACTCTCAGCAGTCATCAGGCTCTATTGGAGAGCGACCTAAGCCTCTTCTTCCAACATACCCTCCCTTCACTCTATGTCAGGCTTTCTAGGATATCAGGGTATAGCTCATGGCTTCTAGATGGAAATTTTCTTCTACATCATATTGAGGGTGGTCCCGAGCTAGGCTGATGAGAACCTTCTGGAAAGTCCAGAACTGCCTAGTCCAGAGCGTCTATTTCTGCTCAATCTCTGAGGTCGACAGTGATGCTTGGAAGTTCTCTCCCAAGGCCGTGCAGAAACCACTTCTGCTTACAAAGATGCCACAGTTATGACTCTTCAATTTTTTTTTTTTTTCCGGGCAGTTTTTGGCTCCCTTTATTGTTGCAAGCTTCGGAAAGTTTTGAAAACACCATCACATTCTACTACTACTAAAATCACCTTCGGAAACTTCCTCTGAATATGAGTAGTGGTTTTTTTTTTTCCCCTCACGGTTGTCTCTTTCATAATTGCTGGGTGCCCCTCTTCTCTGATGGAGCTGAAAATAGACAGAAAGTTGCAGAACAGGAAATATTCCCGTCTTGCTCCATTTTCTATTGTTTTTCTTGTTTTGAGGTCAAGGTTGGTACTGGAGCAAAGGTCCTTACATTACCAAAGTCAGTGAAATAACATCAGTTCAGAAAGAAGCTTATATTTCACATGAAAGACACCAAGGGTATACATACATACATGCGCATATATGTAAATATGCAATTCAAGATAAAAGCATATAAACAATGTAAAAATCACATAGAAGAAATTTGTAATTTTCTAAGGTGGCTTCAGCTAAGGCTTTGGGAAAAGGGAAACATTTGACCTTAGCTTTGAAGAAATAATAATATATGAGCATTCACTCATTAAATGCAATTAGTTTAGGCAAAGGCATTATTTCAGTTTCTTTGTGTCAGCCTTCATATTATAAGATTCATTTTAGATGTCTTGAGCTCCATCTTTTCATGATTTTTCCACCAAATATTCTTGAGGTTGGTTTCACATATTCAGTTTAAAGTATTTTCAATAAACATACTTATAGAATTCCAAGTTACCTTCACAGACAAAAGTTTAGAATACAGAGAAAAAATGTAATGTTAGTCTTTGGTAAGATAATGACCCCAGAGCACCATGGAAATGATATAGGGTTTATTATGAACAGCTCATATCTTAAGTCCTGCATGCAGAGGTTGAAATCTGCTACCCCCTTTACCTACCCAAACATAGAGGGGGCACCTTCAAGGCAAGTTCCTATTTTATCCCTGTTATCATATGCAAGAGCTGAGATAAATAGAGGCTGAGTTACTTGGTATAAGTTAGTCAATAAGTGTTATAGCCAGTCTTTGAATACAGGACGACTTACAGAAAGTTAATACACATAAATGATGTTTTATATGGGCTCTAGCCAGTCTCAAAACAATTACTTAGAGCTGGGAGCAGTGGGTCATAGAGCTTTCTGTCCAAGAATGAGAAATGAAGTTTGAATCCCCAAGCCCATGTGAAGTCAGGCATGGCTGGAGGTGCCTGTAACTCCAGAAACTGGTGGCTTCTGGGAGCTCAATAGTCAGCCAACACAGCCAAAATGGTGAGCGTCCATTCAATGACTCAGTCTCAAGGGCGTCAGGAGGGCGCAATGAAAGAAGACACCTCTGGCCTCCATATGTGTGTGCACACACACCGTAACCGCTTATTGAGTGGGATGATTCTATCAATCGCCTTTTTATTGCATAGCTGCCATTTTCTAGGTGAAATGCTATGAGTTGAAACCCTAATGAAAACTAAGTGGTATCTCCCTTAAACAGTCTAGGGGAAGTTTTGACAGGGGAAATTATTTAAAATGGGGCCAACTACTTGTGAAGAGAACATATCTGTATCCTTTGTCTTGGAAGTTATATTTTGCAAAGGAATAGTGGTAGATGCTGTAAAAAGAGGCTCCTTCAAATGTTAGTAACATTATTTTTGTATACTAAAAGCTATTTTTTTTCCACTCAGTAGGCCAAAGAGATATTCCTGTGAGGCAAGGCCCCGAGAGGGCCTCAGGGACTCAGGCTCAGTGTCTTCTGTGTCCCCACTGTCCCTCCATGTTCATCACAGGGGATCGCCCTCCTCAGTCAGCTGAGAGATGCACAGTCATGCCTGGGGGAGTGGTTTGGGACCCTCTCAAGAAGTAGAGTACACCACATGCACTCACATTGAAAAGGAGACTCAAAATGTGCTCTCACTGTGGACCCAGGAAGAAGGGAGATTGGTTTGACAATGAGAATTCTTAGGACTTAGATCAACAGCTTCCCCTTTAATTGAATTTTAAATGATATTACTCTGTAGGTTCTGGGACAGATGTAACTGTTAAAATCCAGGAGCGCTGTATAAATAATCCATTATAAGCAGAGGTAGGGTTAAGTCAGGGAAGGAAAAAATCTTGTTCCTTTCTCTATTTCTTTCCTGTTGTTCGGTAGAGACCAGGACTGTTTTAATGAAAAGGAATCGAATTTACTCACTACTCCTCCCCTTCTTTATTCTTTCACCTGGTGTCTGAACAGAGTTTCTAACTAGATAGTAGTACTATGTGACCACTGTGGGAGAAAAAGATGAATGCAAATCAAATTATCTGCACATAATTCCATCTACTTTTAGATAATTCAAATTTTTATGCTGAACCTGTAATATCAAAGGTATGAGGCAGAGTATGGTGAAAATTAACATATATTGATTTCTGTTACACAGAAGTTACAGTTTTGAATCCTTTAAATGGTATTTTTAATTCTCTAAAATATTAGAATCATTATTTTTTAAGGGTTGATTTATTTTATATATATGGGTGTCTTTTCTACATGTATGTCTGGGTACCACTTGTGTGACTGGTACATGGAATCCAGAAGAGAGCATTTCATCTCCTGGAACTGGAGTTACCAAAGGTTGTAAGACACTATGTGGGGACTGAAAATTGAATCCCAGTCCTCTGGAAGAGCAACCAGTATTCTTAATCATCAAGCCCTTTCTCTAGTCCCCGTGGTAGCCATTGAACAAATAGTGCTTATAATGTCTAAATCATGAGCCTAACATGCTCATCAATGATAGACTCAGGATAAAAAATGTGGAATATTTAACCTGCAAAATTTTATTTACCTCCGAGGGATCCAATTTACTGAGAAATTTACAGTACCCAATAAAGATATATCAATGGAAAAAATAACTCAGTTGCTTTAAATTTATAAGAGTGAAACATCCATTTAATTTCTTTCACTTTCTGGCCGCCTCTATCTAGACAGACAGATAATAAATGTTTATGATGCACACTCACCTGGAAGTAAAACAATCATAGGAACTCTCTCAGGAGGCATTGCATCACAGATTGTGCTTATTAATTCGGTCAATGTTTATTGAGTATTTTATGCTCGTCACTCACAGGTTCCATGTTAATGGATAAGCCACGTCTTCCTACTCAAACAGATTGCCTTCATAAACATGGTCTTGCATGATTCTCCAAAAGTGGAAATCATACTTTAAATTGTGCTTTTGTTTTGTTTTGTTTTTCTTTTTATTAACTAGACCTTGATGATGTAGTAGGATACTTTTATAATGCTGTTTTTGTTGCAGCCAGCCACATCTGGCTGTATTCAAATTCCTGAAGCCATCGATCCCTTCAGTGTTATGTATTACTGCAGTATGTTCAATACATTTGTCAAGGATTTTTTGACTTAGGATTTATGACTTTATGATTACCCAGGTTGAAGAGCATTTGCCCTCATGTATGATTATAATTACTGCTTCAGTATTCTGAACCTACCTCATTTTCATAAAAAACAAATTAAAATATCTTGATGAACTCCTAAGAGCATCCATCCATTGGGCTCCTTATGTTGCGTTGGCCCCCTGAGGCTAGACTTGAAAGTAATAAACACAGGATCTGTTTCCGGGCACTTTGATCACTGTTGGGGTAGCTAGAATCATATTGTTAGGTATCTTCTAGATGATTTTTAGCGAGGGAGTGACAGGAAAAATTTAACCACCCAATGTTTAGATAAAACACAACTAGGTCAGTCTCTCCTGGTTTCAAGTAGGTGTTGAAATTGATCCAAGATCATGTCTTATGTCTTAGCATCATTTTTCTTATCAATAAGAAAATTATTAGTGAGAAGTAGATGCTATGGGATATTGTACTGTATGCTATGAATATGTGTTGCTCTGATTGGTTGATAAATAAAATACTGATTAGCCAGTAGCCAGGCAGGAAGTATAGGTGGAGGGAGCAGATGAGGAGAATTCTGGGAAAAGGAAGGGCTGAGTGACAGTTGTCAGCCAGACACAGAGGAAGCAAGATGACAAGGCAGAACTGAGAAAAAGTACCAAACCATATGACTAAACATAGATAAGAATTATGGATTAATTTAAGTGTTAAGAGCTAGTCAGTAAAAGTGTAAGAGCTAGTCAGTAATAAGCCTGAGCTCATGACCAAGCAGTTATAATTAATATAAGCCTCTGTGTGTTTACTTGGGGGATGTGAGTAGGAGAGATTTGTCTCAACTACCGGCTAGCTGGGACATACTATAAGAAGATGTCCAAATAAAATCTCATATATAATGTTAGTGTCTGGAGAGTGCAATGCCCTGTACTATTAAAGAAACTTAACAATTACTTTTTAAACTTTGGTGGTGCTTTTATGTTTGGTGTTTAAGACCATTCAGATGACCAAAACTGACATTTTTTTTCATGGGCAGGAAAGAATATGTACAAAATATATCATATGGGGAAATCTTTTTTTTAAAAAATTGTCAAGACCAGTAAAGGATCTAGTCTTTGGGGTTACAAGGGATTAGGAGGAGCCAATGGCTCCATCATTTTATGAGATATTCCATCTTTTGAGACTAAGCCAGAGGCCTTGCTTATCTGGTTTCTTCCAGATGCCCGCCTAGGGATTTTAAAGCCACGAACTCTTGCCTTTACTTCTCTCACACATCTCTCTCCAGTCAAGGTGCCAGTCACGGACTTTCCTTGGATGTTATATAAATGGAACTACTGATGCATTTCAGGGTCATTTCACATAGACTCACTGGAAGGGTATCTGCCTACTGCCACACTCAAAAACTCCATTAGCTCCGAGAAGCCAGATCCATCATTGCCCAATTTCCTAGTGTCAGTTAAGGTTATATATTTAGAGGATGGAATGATGAGAACAGGGGGTAGCATCTGGAGAAGCAGCTCAAGACAAGGGCACAAGAAGAAACAGTTACAGAAATACTCTTGGTTTTCAGGTTAGGGGTCCCAGAAGGGAGCTCTGGTCTCTTATTTCCTCCTTAAGGAGCAGTCCTGTCTGGAGGCTACATGCAAGGGAGGGAAAAGAAAGTCTATGCAGGTGCTGGTCCCTTCTGGTGAGCAATTCTGGAACTGGATCTCTCTGAGTTTTCATGGTTATATAAATGGCTTATATTAATCCCCCAGTCTCGATCTATCTCCTAATGATTTTTACAGTCCCCTCTTCAGAGTGGGGAATGAGCAACCCAGTAAAGGCCCGTTAAGGAAAACTTCTGATCAAGACAGTAGAATTTTGGCCTGGCTAGAGACCTAACATTTCAGTTGGGCACACCAATCACTTGAACAAGGAAGGCTCACCTGAAGCCGTGCTAAAGAGATAGGTGGAATAATTATCTCTTTGGCGAGTCACCAGTATGTTTCTTCTCAGAATTCCCATACCTGCTAGCATAGTCCCTATGAGCCACCATGAGGTTTTACAACTTTTTCTTTCTTTTTGCTTTTCTTTTTGTATTCTGGCTGTTGTGGTTTAAAAGAAAATGGCCCCCAAAGGAAGTGGCACAGTTAAGAGGTGTGGCCTTGTTAGAGTAGGTGTGGCCTTGTGGGAGGAAGTGTGGCATTGTGGGGGTAGGCTTTGAGATCTCCTATGCTCAAGTTACTCCCAAAGTGACAAACCACTCAGTTCCTTCTCCAGCAACATGTCTGCCTGCATGTCACCATGTGGCACCATGATAATAATGTTGCATCTCTGAAACTGTAAGCCATCCCAATTAAATGTTTTTCCTTTATAAGAGTTGCCATGGTCTTGGTGTCTCTTCACAGCAATAGAAGCCCTAACTAAGGCACTAGCAATAGTCTAATTTTTTCTTCTGGTATGTTAACTTTCTTTCTCTTCCAATCTCTCCTCCCCATGATGTGGTTACCAGTCTTCTTGCAGCTCACCTTCATGATAGCTTAACTCAAATGACATGACTTTTTTCTTTCCCTTCTTCATCATCCTCCTCCTCTACAGCCGTTGAGATTTGTGGTTTGCCAGCCTAGAACTTCCCATCCACTCTTTTTAAATAAACAATCAAGTATTTTAATATAATTATCACAAATCTTTACTTTTAATGCTTCAATATAACTCTAAAGAAGGTCAAACCCTTAAGGATGTCCTTATGTTAATGGGTCTGTAGCCATCTACTGGGATGGCATCAATTTACCAGCGGTCACTTCCACAAAGGAGAAAGATTCCCTTAATGATTTGGATGAAAATGGCCCCCATTGATTCATATGCTTGAGTACTTGGTCCCCAGTTGGTGGAACTGTTTGGGAAGGATTAATAGGCATTGGTGTTTATTTGAGGGGATGTGTCATTAGGGGTGGGTGGAGCTTCCATTCTAAAATGTAGTAAAATTGACCCTTTCAAGTGAAAAATATTATGCTTAATTTTTTTGTTTTAATTGATTTATTTATTTGTGAGTTTGTGGTATCAAAGCTGTGCTGTGGTGTGTGTGTGTGCGCATGTGTGTATTTGTGAGTGTGTCTGCATACAGAGATCAAAGAACAAGCCCCACAGTTTGCTCTATTCTTATAACACAGCCTGGGCATTGAACTGAGTTTGTCAGTCTTAGCAGCAAGCACCTTTACCATCTTGTTCACTCCTTGACGATACCTCTTGACATCATGGATTGACTACCTGGTTGTGCATTTCCTGACACACAGAGGTTCAGAAAATATGTAGGCAGATGGATACATTTCAGGAGAAAATAAAAATAACTGACCTACTGCAATGAATTCACTGGACTAACAAGAATTCAATAAATGAAGCCTGAGATGAGCCTTGGAGAAAAATAAGTAAAGCAAGGTACATACCCACTAAGACTAAGAACTATGGATTTTGTTGATGTAAATATATCACTGAAAGAAATTTTCCCATGTGCCCGACTCTGCTGAAATATAAACTTGGTTAAAAGTAATGGCCATTTAAGAAGAGACATTTTTGTTTTTTCCATTATTTAAGCATAGACACACATCTAGCTTCTCTCAGGGAACACAGTTGAAGTTCATGAGACAGCTTTATTTTAGGGGCCTCAGAGAAAAAGGGATGATTGGAAAATTGAAAACCCTTCTAGCAAAGAATTCCAGTGAATTTGTTAACCATTTGGGAATGGATTAGGACTCTGTCATAAAGTAAATATGCATACCCAATAATAAATATAATATATGATTGTTTAGCGCTTCATTATTGATATTGCCTGTAGCACGACTGTGTTAAACACTTGAGGAATATATTCTGCCTGCTTCCTTGTGAAATGTAAATCAGAGTTCACGTGTGATGGAGAGGGAGGGAGTAGGCATGAAGCTAAGCAAGCCAGTGGTAATAAGTTAGAAGAATGAGCGCCGGGACTGAAGCGTCAGCCTTAAGGAAACGAGGTTGTCCTTGGAATTCTGAGGAGAAGGGGCATTTTATTCCAACACTCTTCTGAGACTTCATCTGCAGGGTCAAATTCAGGCTGAATGCAGATGAGCAAAGCCCGTGCACTCAGACTCCGATAAACCTGTTCGTGATTTGGTGGGTTTTTAAGCAGGAAGGCAAACTTTGCCAAGTGGTTTAGTCTCTCTCAGCCTCAGTTTCCTCATCTGAATGATGAGAAAGGGAAGTGAAAATCTTAGAAGAGGTAGCATAGGAAATCCTTCCCAGCCTTAAAACTATGAAGGTTTGAATGCTTCTTATTTAGCCTTTACTTTACTTATAACAATTATATTCCCTGAGTGGGAAGACTGGCCAACCTGACCTCTCTGGAAGCCATTTGCCTGTAGCTGCTGGTGTTTTGAGTCTTCTGTGAGTCATTTCTCTGACGGCTTTGGAGCTGCTGCTTGACAGTTCATGGCTGATACTCAGAACATTTTGTCCAGATATCCTGTGTAAATTCAAATCGTAATAAAAGAAACTGCCATTCACTTTTGTAATTCACATGCATGCGTGCGTGCGTGCGTGCGTGCGTGCGTGCGTGCGTGCGTGTGTGTGTGTGTGTGTGTGTGTGTGTAATGCTGAGGAAACTTTACTGAGAAGCAAAGTAATAGTGTAGATCAGGTTCATTTGCTGTATTCTCATTTTTTGGAGACATCGTTGTATGTAATCCACCGATCAGGAAATATACCCAAATCTACATGGGTCATGAATGGCAAAGGGGACATTGAAAGTCACAAAGAGATGTAGGGTAAGGTTTGACCTTTAGAGAATTCACAAAATTCTTCAATTGCCTTGCTAATGTAGAGAACTTGTTGAGGAATCCCATCACGGTGGTGAGATTCACAAATGTTTGGGGTGAGGGACTTTAGCCTTGAGAGTCAGAGCAAGCTGGACTAAAGCCACTGCTATTCTGTTTGGGTGGTATTTTGATTGTTTTTAATTGAATTTTAAATGTCAATGAAGTTCTGGATTGCCGGAAATTTTAAGAGATGTTTAGCAAGTCTAGAGCATGTGTGGATAGAAAGTTATCAACATGTAGACAGGAATCTAAACCTGGATTCAAGGTTATTGCTTAAAAGATCTTATTTTATAGATATGCTTGTGTATGTATGTGTATGTGTGTTTATATGTGTGAGTGCACATGTGGGAGTTTACATATGTGTGTGTTAATATGTATGAGTGCACATGGGGGGTTCACATATATATCAGTGTGTGTGTGTGTGTGTGTGTGTGTGTGTGTGTGTGTGTTCATATGTGTGAGTGTAGACGGATTTCTAAACAGTCTTATTAAATAAGAAACACAGAGCCCAATACAGAGGTAATAGCTGAAGAGATCAGAGCAAATAGCCATGACTAGCCTTAGCTTACCACCATGCAGTATCTTCCACAGAGAGAGAGACCTTCTTCCTGTCTGACCTATGCTTTTATTGCCTTCCTGTTCTGCCTTCTCATTGGCTCTAAGCCCAGCCACATCACTTCCTTGTCACTGCCTGTCTATACAGACCTCCAGGTCTCTATGGTTGGTACTGGGATTAAAGGCATGTGTCACCATGCTTGGCTGTGTCCTTGACCACACAGAGACTTTGCCCGCCGTATGATCAGATTAAGGGCTTGTGCTACCACCACCTGACTTCTGTTTATGGCTCGCTGACCTCTGATCTCCAGGCAAACTTTATTTATTAACATACAAGTAAAATATCACATTTCAGCACAAAGTATCACCACATGTGAGTACACATGTAGGAGTTTACATATGTATCATTGTGTGTCAGTGTGTGTGTGTGTGTGTGTGTGTGTGTGTGTGTGTGTGTAGAGGATAACCTCAGGTGTCCTCTTTGGTTGCTACTCACCTTTCTGTTGAGAAGTCTGCCACTGGCCTGGAACCTGCAATGTAGCTTAGGCTAGTTGGCCAGCAACCCTAGATTTCTGCTTATCTCTGTCTTTATGCTGGTTTACAGAGAATGGCACTATGCCCAGCTGTTGCTTTGTTTGCTCTAATGTGGAAATTCCCATAATTCCATTCTAGGAATGGAACTCGGGTCCTTGTGCTTTTAGTTCTTGCTCCAATCCTGGAAACACATTTGTTCATTTATGATGCCTCTGCCTGAAAAGAAAGCTAAGGGTGACCTGGGAGTGCTTGTCAACGTGACATACGCACCTGAGGTGCCACCTCAAGTAAACTTTTAATGTTCAACAATACCACATTACTCATAGGAAAATAGTTTTAGGCAAATTAAATATCAGCTAGCCCTTTTGGGAGACTGCACCAAAATCCTTGTGGGCAGCAAAAATACCTAACAGGACATTAAAGGCAACAATGATGAAGAAGATGGAAGCTTGAACTTCACCTTTCTTCTTCCTGGAAAAATTCAATTTTTGACACCCACCAATTTTAAAGCGGGTCTCCAGAAAACCAGATTCTGTCATACCCTTTTTAGACAAGGAAGAAAAAGAGACAAATACTGGTTCCATACACTGTTATGGAAAGAGAACAGTGATTCTCAGAATGTTTTCTTCTTACCTAATCACCTCAGAAAGGTGTTACAGCACAAGCTACCTGAAATTCTCAGGGAAGGTGTCTCATTGCCAAAAGACTCAGTGAAAAGCTGTCATACAGCCCATCTGCATGCCACATGCTATCCTGGCTAGCTGTGGACTCCAGCATACCAACTTAGATGTTCATATACACTTCAGAGCATCTATACATGTCAGATCTTTTCTCTAACTATTATATTCTGCCACAGATTACAAAACAAAAACAAACAAACAAGCAAAAACCCCGACCACTCTTCCCAAACTCTTTATTAGTGTCTGGAAAGGCGACTCTCTTATTAACAACACTGGCTGCTCTTCCAGAGGAGCCAGGTTTGATCCTTAGCATCTAAGTGGTGGCTCACGCTGTAACTCCAACTCTAGGAAATCTGACGCCCTCTTCTGGCCACTATGATCATTGCACTCACATGATGCTCAAACATACATGCAGACAAAAAAAAAAACCTTACACATAAAATAAAAATAATCAAACCTTTTACAAATAATAATATAATAACATACTAACTGCATGTTAATTTTTTTCAAGAATGTTTAAAGACAGCAAAAAACTAGAGACTAATCTCCAAATCAGAATTTCACTGGGTACTAGGTAACTTTACATGTTCTTTTTTTCAGTAATGCAAGTGTTTTCTTATGTGTGTACTTTGGACATGACTCCCTGAAGCCTTTGCAACTTTAATAACGCATGTCTGTCCTGTTTGCTGTGATTTGATTCATGTATTTCCCTTCCTGCTCTCCTCTGCATGCAGATGTACCCTATGCACAGATCTGGGGTCGTGATCCTGTGTGGCAAGACAAATTCACATCTCAGTCAAACTCAGCTTCTCAATCTGAGTTCCTTGTTTACAAACCTTTGTGGTCACATTGTTATGAGTGTGCAATCCATGCACGACTCTAGAGGAAACTAGGAGGTGTTTGAAAAGTAATCTATTCATTACTTGTGCTCAGCTTTTACCTTTGTCTGTCAATGACAATGTAGGAGCTCTGATTTTGCCTGTTCTCTCAATTTTCTTGACAATATCCAAAACAGTAAGAGCTAATAAAACCAGATACAGATAGGCAGCTATTGATAGATGATGGTACTTTTGCTTCTTAGAGTATGCAACACACAACCCTTTTGTCTCATTCTCCCAAATTTGTATTAAAGTGTTCTCAATTTGATATACTGGAAATGTGGAAGAAAATAGTTGAGAAGAAATATTTATCTGTATACCCTAAAAAAAAAGAGTGCTATTAAAGCTATGCAATACTATTGTCACAAATATCTTGACCATTGCACTCATATACCTCTTTGCCTCCTTCAAGGTTCTCTTGAGCTCATTTATAACAACTGGGAAAGATCCAGTTGGGCAAGGTCAAACATTCTCTTTATATGCATCAGTTTTCTCTAAATGATGTTTTCCTTTTTCAGTTTTATTGTTTTATCTTCCTGACACAATGAATCACATAATATTCCAAACCAAAGTTTCACCTCCTGCAGAGAGACTTGGGGTAGATTTCACTTTTTAAGTTCAGTTCATTGCTTTCTGGGTTACTAATACCAATTTGTCTTTCTTTCTTTCTCTCTTTCTTCTTTTCTTGCTGAACAATGAGGGGAACAGTTAGAGCTTTAACACCCAAGACACAAATAAGAAACACAGCTCAAAAGAACACTGTGTGGCTGTTAAATGGCCAGCTCCTTTCAGATCCTCCATAAGGATTAAGAACTAAATGATTCTTTTCACATATTGTTACTTAGACACAAGGCAGAGAATCAACTTCATTCTTCTCCTTTGAACCAAAACTACAATCGTCCTGGGAAGGCCCCCACCATCCCTGAGTCAATTAAAGATCCTGTTACTGGAGTTATTTTAAATGGGTGTGTATAAAGCACTTGGGGGCAGATCGTAGGCTATAATCCTTAGCTGACAGAGGGGAATATACTAGAGTCCCCCAGGAGCTCACCCATCTTGATTTTTATAAGACACATGAGAGCTGAAATGAACAAGCCAATTTGAATGAGATAAGAAAAGCCAAGCTCTCTCCTCCCTTCCCCCAAATCCGCATCCACCTCCCTTAGTGCCCAGGCAATTTGACATGGGTGGTAGATTAACACACCCACACAATACACACAGGGACAGCACCCCCTTTATTGATACCGAGTTCTCAGAATCAGCTGCTGCACAGTAGGCCAAAAGCCAGCTCAGAAAGAACCAAACTGCCCTCTTGACGTTGTCTTTATTTTAGGGCTCAACTGCAACTCTGGGAGATGAAAGTTTCATAGCTTTAAAAATATTCTCAGAACCCAAAGATGGAGACTGATGAATGTCTTCTTTCACTTTGCTTTAGTTAAAGGCTTTTTTTTTGGGGGGGTAAACCATCTTCTTAGTATGTTGTATGATCTTCCTTTGTGTTTGTTTCTTCCAAATTGTGGCATTCATCAGAAGTTACTTGCAGACCAAGAAAATGTCAAGGCTTTAAGAGAACACGATTCCCTCAAACCCAAATATAAAAGCAGAGACATTCGGGGCTTCCTATTTTCCATGTAATTTCTTTGCATTATTTCTAATCTTTGCCACCCATGTGTCTTCTTTCTTCCAAATCTGTGAAGAATTGTGCAGGAGGAAGGAGACAGATGCCGACCTCAGCAGTCATTTTCTTTTCGAACCATGTGTTTGCTGTAGGAAGGGAGGAGTCTCTCTCTGTATTTCTGGTGTATGGAAAACATGGATGGCTGAAGCATACACATGACCTAGCGAAATTTTCTTGTCCATTTTTCTAACCTTTCATAAAAACATGGAGCTAGGAAACAATTCGAGGGCTAACGATATAGCTTTGCTTTGTAGCACTTGCCAAGAAGCACAGCCCTGGCTTCCATCCCCACCACCAAAAGAAGAAAATGGTTACTGAGAGCTCAACTTATGGACTCATCCCATGGGTCGGTTTTTTTTCCTAAGGTCTCCTGTACTCTAACACACAGCATTGTGAGACAGACTCAGTCCCCAGGTGCAACCTTTATTTCCAGCACATCCCATCTCTAGATCCATGTCAAAATGAATCAGGGCCAAAAGAGCACACATTGGGGTTGGTATTGAAGGATGTGGGGGAAAAAACCCAAAAAGTCAAGATATTATGTCCTATTTCTTATATAGCATGTATTTTTATTCCTACTTTGATTGATTAAGCAAAGTGTTTTGAACTGATGGTGTTCAGGTTTGTGCTCAATGGCATTTAATTTGCTCACATTTCTCACTAATAGGTTTCTATGTTACTATTCAGCTTTTCTGTAAAAACAGAGAATGTATGTGACCCTTTGAGACAAATGACATGATACAGCTGAGCATCAATAAAAGCATATGAAGTTGCCAGTGCTGTAAGTTGTGAAAACATCTTATACTTATTTGATTTAAGTATTATTAAGGGGAAAATATTAAAAAATAGCTTATATCCAGGAATTATCTTTGGAAGAAGCAAAGGTTAGGTTCTGGTCAGTGTATTGATGTGTTTGTTGTTTTTAAAACCCAGATTTCACGAAGGCAGGGATTTTCCCAAGAATTCAGGATCAATTTTTCACACATGACAAAATTCAAATCCAGAGACACAGCTGATAATCTGGAACCAATACACATAGTAAAGTCACATAAGTCTTTTCCAAACATCATGCAAAGCGACCATAAAAATTTTCTCAGCCTTTGGTGTGTGTTTGTCGGGAGTGGCTTAACCCCTCTGCTTATGGAACTATTTTGTTCTGCCCATCTGCATTCACTCATACTATTGGAGCATACATCTCAACATTCCCAAGCCCTGTGATATCTCCTTCTACCATTCATTAGCATCTTAGAAGAACCTTTACTTTACCAGGATACTATTTTTTAAAACACACGTAGAAATTTTCTTTTTCTCACTTGCACATACACATAGAAAATATCTTAGTAGAAATAATTATTAGGTTTCTCATGGCTTTATAACCAAGTATAAATGGCCTTTGAGATAGAGAAAAGTCATTATTTCAAAATGCATTCATAACTGCATATTTGGTTTCAATTGTTTCATGGCAAAAACATTAAAATTTAAAATTTTTTTAGTTAATACAAAGCATGCTCAGGGTTATTTTTCATCATCTAGGTTTTGCAAAATAAATGATCAATAAGGAATTAAGCATATCTGTGTTTTTTTTTTACCAATAACTCTAAACATGTATTCCAGCTACTTATGTATACATTAATACATGCTTCTTTTAAGTAGCCATTCTTATAATATGTGGAGTATCAATATGATTCAAAAAATGAGACAGAATTTTCTAGAAAGTGTTTATCACTTATTTTCAAGTATAAATTAACTAAGGTAGTTTTTATTATTTATGGTTTATGACGTCAGCTTCTTTTACATACTATAGTTTATATAATACACCAATGTGCTCTGAAGAATATCTTGACAAAATAAAATTTGTTTACTATTGCCTTATTTTCTCCTCTTCTTTGTTTACCCTTCAGCGCTGATGGGAAACTTGTGTAGCTTCTGTAGCTTTCAGTGTTTTTAAGAGACTTTTTTATTTTCTGTGTATGAGTGTTTCGCCTGCCTGTCTGTAAGTACACCATTTTCATGCCTCAGACCTCTAAAGTTAATATGGTGAAGAATCCACTGGAACTGCAGTTAGGGATGGTTGTGAGCCACCATGTGGGTGCTAGGAATTGAACCCATGTTCTCTGTAGGAGTGACCACTATTCTTAAGCACTGAACCATCTCTCCATCCCCAATATTTCCCCATATTTAAAATCCCCTGATTTTTTTTTGATACCCTATAGCACAAAGTAGGATATCACACCTTCCCAGCTGTGACCTTACCTTGTGAATATTGTTAAAGTCGAGTGGAGCACCATATACCTAAAAGGTTAAATGAGTCTTTTGAATGGTTTCTCTTTTGGTAAATTGAATATTGTAACAAACAACAACAAGAAGAAACAAAGTGGGAAATTTCAGCTTGTTATACGTTTTCCTCAATTTCTAATTCCATTGACTTAGCTTCAGTGCATAGGATGATCCTCCCACCCATGACAGTCAATCATACCACATCAAGCTGTGGGGATTGAATATGGTGAGGAAAATACTATAAATTGTAAATCTAAGATGATGTCTAGTTTATGAGAATTTTGCCTGAAGACACATTTTCATTCCCCAAAGCCTCTTTGCCAAACATTCATTATAGAACCTGATTCCTCCTGCAAACTTAGTTAATACTCCTGGATATCTTTTGCATACAGAGCAGGACACATGCTGCTGAAATTGATGTGTCTGTCCAGCAAGCACAGAGTGAGTGACATCTATTATGAACAAGACAGACAGCTGAGCAACGTGCCCGTCTATGCAAGATTGAGCTACAATGCCCGTCATTTGAGCCTCCCTGAGTATTCTGTATCTCAGACCATCTCCTTCCTATCTCCGGTTGGATAGTTAACACATTGGAAGAGTTTCTCCTCTATGCATTCCAGTTTTGAAATACTTAGGAAACGTTTTATTTCTTCATCTCAGGTTCTTTCAAGTCAGTGTTTATTTAATTCATATTTCTGAAGCTTTCTTCGTGTTTTCACTTGGAAGTCAACATTCTTGGTCTCCTGCTCCTGTCTCAGCATGTTTGGGTTGATGCTCTCACTCTGCCTTGCTTTCTTTAAAGCCCTAGCCAAGCTACTGGGCATGCTTTGTTTCTTCACGTTCTGGAAGCATCTCTCCTGATACACAACCTGAACCCCATAGTTAAAAGACATCCTTGAGAGTTAAGAAAGGTCCAGACATTTTTATCATACGTGAGGCACTAGGTTTGATCTCAAGCAATGGACAAAAAAAAAAAAAAAAATGGTTTGTTCCTTCTTTATTCCCAGCTCTGTATATTGACATGGCCAGATTTTTTTTACCTCTACATCATTGCATGTTGCAACAAACTACACACACACACACACACACACACACACACACACACACACACATTCTGATCTACTGATTTCAAGCAAATTGTTTTACAGCCGAATTATTAACTAATGGAGGGATATGAAGAGCTCCCAAGACTTTTTTGAAAAAAAATTGTGACTCGGGTCATATTATTCTGATTCTTTCACAGGTTTTATTTTTGTCTATTATAGTGAAACTTTGAATATAACAGTTCTGTGATTCAAACAGCTGCCCATCACTCCCATATGCCATTTCTCAATATATTTTGTTTTGTTCCTTGGGGAACCAGTACATGCTGCCACCTCCTTGGTGTTTTTTCCCTTTCTCTTTGTATATGTCTATTCTCTATGGCCATAACACGCTAAACACATCTGCTCTTGTCAACCTGATTCCTTGGCTACATGAGATTAAATATATTGAAGGGCCCACACTGTGCATTCCACAAAGGATCTCTAAAACGTTCACCAGAGGCTACTAAAACATCACCCCCTCCAAGACTCAAGCAACAGAAAGAATGGAAAAGCTGGAATATCAGAACAGGGACCATGAAATGCCATCTTCTGGGCCAGACATGGCCATTGGAATTAAGAACACACAGCAGTCATGGATGCCTCCATTAAGCCTGCACTAGAATGGTCTGTAGACAGTCAGGCATGAGTGGAGGGGTGGCTCAGGGGGCTCTGCTCCTCGCTGGTGGACTATTTGCTACTGATAGATTCAGAGAGAAAGAGTGATTGCCTTCAGTTGGGTACTCCCTGGTGACCCCACCAGGCTTGTATAGGTCCAATCCAATGCTCACACAAGTGGTCTTGGTTAAACTAAATGGGTCACAAAACAAAACCCAAAGTTATGTGTTTAGGGAAGGAACCAGTAAAGACGTGGTCAATTGTTAGGGTTGAGATTAGGAAGACAGTTATCAGAATATATATATTAGGAAGACAGTTATCAGAATATATATATGTATATATTATACATGTATGAAATTGTCAAAGAGCTGACTTAGTCAATAAAAAGGAATTTCTAAGAACAACAAAAAGTGGTGTGACACTTGTTTGGAGTGTTTTTAAGTGATAAAATGAAAAACCCAAAGTCAAGAGTTGAGTGATAGATGGTTCTGGAAGACTTTGATTTTATTTCTTAGTGTACCCAACTGTTTCTTACTTCCACTACGCTAGAGGAAAAAATTAAAGTTTCAGAGTTCTGTCTTTTCCGCTCTCCCTCCTTCATTTCTGTGGTGTAATCTCAGGTTGTACGTGCCTCCATGCTTCCTCTCTACATACCATTTTTTTATTTTTCTCTATTCATATAAAAATAAACTTTTTATTTAATTGTTCATTATTACTACTCATAAGAAATACATGACTGGCAACTATACATGTATATTGTCTATTGTATATATATTTTAAAATATGAAGCAACTTGAAACTGCAAAAATTAACATAGGAGAGTCAAGTTAGGGACCCAGAGAACTTAGTAAAACCACTAACCTGTGCGAGGTTGTACATAGTGCCTACAACCTCTCAGTGAAGATGATGCAACTTTATGCTGTTTCTTCATGAAGATGCCTCACAGCCCTACACTTGACACTAATGGAACTCAAAGCATCCTAACAGAATGGCGCAAATCCAAAAAGTCATTGTGTATTCTCACAGTTTGACATCACACTGGGGACATCTTCCTATAAACTGCCTGACTTTAAAACAGAACTCAGACTAACCACATAAGAGCACACATCTTACCTGCACTAACCCCTCATTCATTTGATAAGGAAACTTAAAGCTTTTCATTTCTCAGGCATCTGACTTTAAGGTGAAGATTTTCTTCCACATGACAGTATTAGTTCATATACTTAATAAATATCTGTTCACACTCACTTTATGCAAGTCACTGTTCCAAACAACATACATATAGTGGTCACAGTGATAAAAAGTTTGGGCCTTCATAGACTAAGATATGTGTGGTGTGTGTGTGTGTGTGTGTGTGTGTGTGTGTGTGTGTGTGTGTGTGTGAGAGAGAGAGAGAGAGAGAGAGAGAGAGAGAGAGAGAGAGAGAGAGAGATCATGTCTTAATTTTGTGTTCACGATAAATCAAACCTAACCTGCTGAATGCTAAACAAGTTCTTACTACTGAGACATACCCCAAGTCCCAGAGATTTCTTTTCCTAATAAAAATGATCTGGAGACCTGGCTCAGTGGTTAAGAGCACTGATTGCTCTTCAATTTCTAACATCCACATGGCATATTGCAACCATCAGTGACTCCTATTCTAGCAGATCTGACACCCTCTTCTGGCTTCCCTGGGCACCAGTCACACACATGGTACAGAGGCATAAATTCAGCCCAAATACCCAGACACATAAAATTAAATTAAATTTAAATTTTAAAAAATTGAGAAGAATTCCTGATTAAACACAGTGGCCTACAGCTTGTGAGAGATTGAGACAGAAGAGCTAGTGCTCAGTGTCATCCCAGCTTTATAGTGAGAACTTGTCCTATTAAAGAAAACAAACTAAAAAGAATTTCTAAATGTTTTTTAACCACAATTTTTAAAAAAAAAATGCAACAATGAGAAAATACCTTACCAGATAAGTATTCCAGTATACTCCATGCTTTTTTGAGGAGAAAAGTTTTGTTAATTTCACATCTTCTTCCATGAATGTATGTCACATGGAAGAGCTATGAGAAGTCACCAGGGATAGCAGAAAATGATTTGAGAATCTTTCAAAACAAACACCAAATGTAAAAGATATGCTTGCTACCTTCAAGTATCTCCCTGTTTGATGGTAGATGCATACAATTGGAAACATTAAGTACAATATGTCATCTACCAATAGAAATATTATACAGTCTTAGTAGTCTCTTTTTCTACATTTTGCCTCTTCAGATCCATACATGCACATGCTGTGCAATGTTCACTCCCATGAGGACAGTCACATAGATATCTCAGGAACAAGCTATTCAAAGTCAATTATTGCCGTTCACCCTGAATCTGATCATTTCTTACTTTGTTGAATCTTTAGTTTGGCTGAGCCAAGTATCTGGGTCATCCTTGACTCCTCCCCCATCTTCTAGTTGTTAAATGTTGCTTACAATTACGCCATCTCCCTATTATTTCAATAATTGCTTTTATTAATAGTGCCATTTATAAACCCATACTTCAAACTCATTTATAATGTCTTGCTTGAAGTAGTTCAATGAGTCACTGGCCAGTCCCCCTGGCTCCATAATGCTATTCACACTCTGGACACTGCTGCTACAGTTATCATTCCGGAAAGGAGAGTAAATCAGATCGCTGCATGATGAATTTATTAGTATTTTCTCTTCAAGGTAGTATTATCCAGAGTCATTCTACCCTGGACTCTTTCTACCAACTTCATCTCATCTTTCATAATTTTGTCATAAATCATAGTTTATTGCTGGGTCTAAATCTTTATTCCTCCCTTCTCCCCTCATCAAAATTAAATGCCATTTTCTCCTTCTGCCACTGACTAGATTCTCTCCCTTCTTTAAGACCCCACTTACAAATATTTCCTGGATAAAGTTATCTCTCTACATTCTGGGCAAAAATTCCAGTTACCTGTTTCTACAATACTCTAAGATCATGTGGGTTGCAAATTTTACTGTACTGCATCATTCATGACCAACTAAGTGTTCCATGTCCTAATTATAGAGTAACGATCCTCCGAGGGTGGCTTTCATCTGTGTATACTCAGGGTTGTAAAGAATAAATTGCTGACACAGAATATAATAGTTACTGCTTAGCATTATATTCAGGAAGAGTAGGTCCTTCTTGCAGGCAGTAAGGCATAACAGTAAATATGACCCAAACTATGTTGAGAAAGATAATCTGATTTTAAATGTGTATTTTTCCATACATTATTTGTCAATAATTTAAATGAAATTGACTAGGTTTGGGCTAACTAAGCATTCTCAAAACCTATTTAATTTATCACAATAAACCCAAAACAGTTCTTTAGAATGATTGAAAACCCCAACAACACCAAAATCAAATGTATGGCCTTTAGTACGTACGTTTATTATTACCAACCGTTTGACTGCCAGAAACATCATAAAGCTCTTATTTTATCTATCTGCATCCTGTGACCATAAATATATTTTACATTATGAAAATAATTTCCTTCATTCTTATATTACATCCTCAAAAAATTGACCCACCTCCCTTACCACCCTCTTTTCTTAGAGTATTCTTCCTGTATATGTCCTCACTCTTCTTCTCCTTCAAAACTTTGTGGAAATATCAACCTGTTAGAAGGCCACAAGGTTTTGTCTGACATTTCTTCATGTACTCCACTAACTTACTAATTATATAATTATTATATAATAACTCATAATTATATCTAAATTGTTCCATATATTTACATTTATAAGTTATAATATATAGTATGTAATATATATTACATGTTATCTATCTATCTATCTATCTATATATATGTGTGTGTGTGTGTGTGTGTGTGTATTCTTCTTTATCCTTCACCTCTTTATTGGAATATAGCTTTCAGGAGGACACAGGGATTTTTTCTGTCATGCACTGTATTTCTCCATTTGGTTTATGTGTCCAGCATTCAGTAAATATTCAAATACTTCCTAAATGAGGGAGTGAACGCTCCAGAATCTGCACTGACATCTCTCTCGATCACTGTGTGGCGATGGGAAGCAGTGAAGACTGTATTCCTGAAATGTCTTTTTTTCACTCCCTGAGCCTTGCCACCTTTCCTCCACATTCTGCACGTATTCCCTAAGTCGTGTCTGTAACCATTCAATTCCCCTTCTAAGGAAGTAGATCCCTTAGTGGCTGAAACGTGGTAAATTTCCAAGCAGACTCAGACATCTGGAATAACAGGATTTGAGAAGCAAAAATAGAATGAAGGATCTTTGGGGCCTGCACAGGATGTCATTTTCCTAATGGCCAAGGTCCTTCTTTCCAAAGCCCATATGGATTGATTCACCTAATGGTGGACACACCAAGCACTTTGTGATTGATACAGAGTGATGTCATCTCCTCATTCACATTCTCCCTCATTTTTGGGACCTGCCTTGCTGGTTCCTGTCTCCCTGTCTCCAGCGCATGCCCGGATAGCTGCCGATTTCATCAATAAACATTTTAGAAACACACCAATTAAATGTTTCGATCCACACTGACAAAACTGAAATATCTTTCTTTTTAATTTTAAACAGTGTCACTGGCTTTCACACCAGCATAGAAGCAAAAGCTCGAGGGATAGTGTGCTCAGAAGGAGTGGGGGGGGGTCTTATCCCCAGCTATCTATTTTTGAGTTTCCTAATCTTACAAAACCGCAAAGTGTTTCACTTTGGGGAAAATTTACCATGAAGAAATGGAGGGGAATGAGAGCTCTAGATAGATTGCCTCTTCTTGTGTGAGAAATCACCCGGCGTGTTGCTGATTATGGCCATGTTTTCTTTGCAACAAAAGGGAAAAGCAGCAGGGCAAGGGTATTTTTGTCATGAGCTTTTGACTGAAAAGCTCACTTCTCAGTATCCATCATGGCGTGCTGATAACTTTGAAGACCTCTGTACCAAAGGGTAATTAAGGGTGGGAAAGAGAGAGCTGAAACAGTGCCAGGGCTTTCACACAGTGTCTGTGGGCGCCTTTGTGAACTGCAGATAAAGACATGTTTCCCAATATTTCCAGGAACCTAGTACTATCGTCAGTATAAATTCTGGGAACTTAGGCTAACAGCAACAAAGGAGAATGCATGTGTTTCAAAGGTAAGAAAAGTATGCCCTCTTCAAAATTATTAGGTTTGAAGGAGGTGAATTGAGATATCTGAATGTCTAGAAACAATGATCTGCCTTTCCAAGAACTTTAGGCGGATGTAAGCAGGTCCTGTAACAATTACCGGGTTACTGTGTACACTGTAATGCATAGGTTCCCGTATGATTCTGCCCTGGCTTGTAAACTGCCTGTCAGTTGTTGGCTGTGTGGGATCGTCTCCTTTCCTCTATTCCATCACGAACTCAGCAGCACCACAGTCTTCCCTTGCCCTGTGCCTCTCATCCACGGAAAGCAGAGCCTTGCATAGTGTGCAGTCAAAAATGCCCATTGAATGAACTTCTTGTCTATGTTGATCCTATTAACCAGATAATTGCCTAATCTCCACTTGGCTTTGTGCTCTATAGACACAACCTAACAGGTGAAGTGAATAAAAGCGCTTTCCCAGCAAACGCTCTCATGAATAGGCTCTTTGGAGTGAGCGAGAATGTGATCGGCTGTACCTCAGGAAGACAATGTTCATCTCACACCAGTGAGCAGATTAAACCCAGGGCAAAGTTGACCCAAAAGATCAGACTTAGTATCAACACAAACAAACCCTTATAGAAATCCAAGGAGGCTGCACATCCAGCCTATAGATATCGCCACTTTTCTCTCTGAGCAAACATTTAAAGCAGACATTCCAATCACCGTCAACACTGTTTACTTGGGCTGAGGCAAAACTCAATAGGATCGATTCCAAGTCACAGAGCCAGTTAGACGGACCGGAACCGTGATAGGAATGGGAGAGAAGGCATGAAGTAGGAAAAGGGGGAGGGGCTAGCTTCAAAGAGGCACCGATAATATTCAAGTTGATGGAGAGCTGGGAAAAGTTGGGGGTTTGTAAGGTGATGATCTGCCTTCGGACAGGTCTTTTGCAGTCCAGGCTGTAAGTTGAACAGATCCAGTTAGCCAGCATTGCGTAGGGCATTTTGCTGTTGTAGAAAGTGGAGAGTATTCGCTCCGAGAAAGTTATACGACGCAGTTGCTTGCCTGTGTTCTATCCTAGCCCTCGATACATGAAAACATAAATAAGTGACATATCATAATATTTTCATGTTGGGTAACTACAGAGAATATTTTGGCAAGAGTGCTTAATCTAAAATGTTCAATTTTAATCAGTTTGAACTATGGTCTGTCTTTCTGTGAACTGAAAGCCACCAATCAATTTTCCTTTATCTTTTTTTCTGTTGTTCTCACCCAAGGCGATGCCTTTTGTAAAAGGGTATTTATTTTTAATGGATTTTTTAATGAATTTTTCAGTCAAGCTATTAATAATGCCATTAATTATAGGCAGCTTGTATTAAAGTGCACGCTGGCCTCTTAATCCTGACCCCCAGCTATTGGCTTGCAGCTAATCCAGCCTGGTGCTTGGCAGAGAAGGGCAGGCCTCAGCCAGCGGCTGCTAGGAAACAGGATAGGAAAGGCAGAACCAAGGGATAAGAGGGAGGAGGGAACGAATAGAATGTTCGTCTCTTCTTTGCCAGAGGGCCTGAAGTTTAAAGCCAGATGATGTGTGTGAGTGGGGTGGGATAATCCCGCCGATGCCATGCAAGCACTTAGGAAGAACTTCCCACTGGAAGGGTTTTGCTCTGCCTTCAAGGCCTGGCCGGTTTGATAACCCCACAGGAACACTGCGCTCCTTTACCTGAGGCGGTTATGTGCGACTGCCTCCGCTTCAATCTGCTTAAATCGACCAGACAGAAGCCTCCGCCACATAATAGATTCCAATCCCTGGCTTTCTCCCCGTCACCACTCCAGATTCCCAGTGTTAGGAAAAGTGTTTAATTACCATTTGCTTCAAGACAGTTAAATGTTCCAGGATTTCACCCTGTGGTGAAAATGTTGCTGTGGGTTTGTGGGGACGAGTGTAATGTATGTTTTTAAACTGGCAGGTAGTGAAAGTAAAACTATCCGGTTTCCATGGGTAACGAGCAAGGTGATGGGTGGTGTTGGGGTGGCTTTTTGTCGATTGTTGTGGTTGACAAGATAAGGTTCAGGAGAATGAAGGATGCTAGCTCCATCTGAAGTTGAAGGAGGAGAGGAAAATCAGAATTCCTGGGTCCTCCTGCCCTCTGAAAGGGAGTTGTTACATAGGATTGGAGAGAAAAATTTCTCAAATAACAAGGCCAGTCTAATCAAAATAAATAATAACCCTCACGTCACTTGTCTCTGAAAGGCAATGCTGTCGCTGTTATCCAGTGCAATGATTTGGGCATAAACCAAGGTGAAACCTCACTTGTATTTACACTCAAAATAAATCTGAGTTTAAGTCCTTAGAAAAACGATGAAATTTTCAAGTTGTATTTCATGTTGGATTGTGACAATATTTGCAATATATGTAGAACTGGAAGGTTTTCAGGGGCGTTTGTTTTAGAACCAATTAATTTGTTAATAATGCATTTCCCATCCATCCCCAGTTAGTCACATCATTTTCTTGCCTCCCTAAAAGGATTTCTGCCTTCAAGACAGAACACAATAGTCATGAGCTGTGCTTACGAGGACAAACTGGGAAGGAACATTGTATTTCATTAAATTACTTTTTATCTATCTGATGTATATTGTGTGTCTGGCATGGGTCTGAGGTTGTGTCCAATTTTACAGATACAGTGAGGAACAAAAGCAATGCGGATGCTTCCTTACAAAGCCTGATGTTTCGTCGAGGTGCCACAGTGATGCTGATGTCTAGTCACATTCTCTAAACCAGTGGTTCTCAACCTTCCTAATGCTGCCACCTTTTAATACATGTTCTTCATGTTGTGGTGACCCCTAACTATAAAATTATTATCGTTTCTAATTCATAGTTGTAATTTTGCTACTGTTACGAATCATAATGCAATCATCTTATATGCAGATGGTCTTGGGTGACCCTTGTGAAAAGGTCATTAGATCTCCAAATGGGATGTGACCCAAAGGTTGAGAACCACTGCTCTAAATAGTTTTTCTCTTTGTCTAGTCATATAGATAGATAGTGACAATTATTCAAAGGATGGCCCCTGCGCATGGCAAGGGTCATCAGAAAAGCATATGGAGTCTGGTATCAAAGACAATAAAAATAGCTTTCTTTTTCTGTTACAATGACCTGTTATGGATCTTGAATATTTCTGCTAGGGTTATAGGGATGTGACTTCTTAAATCTTAGAATCTCTCTGATCATATCTATATGGTGTCATATGGAAGTGTTTTATGATAAATCACTTTACTACCACTTAGAACAATGCTTTATGTTCTTTCTGTTGTATCTGTTCCTGAGGTCTTCCTTGCTAGGAAATACAAAGAAATCCCTTCATTGTCTCGCTATTATTTCTTTTCATCTGTGTCCTTTTAAGCTTCTTGTAGTATAGCTATTGCCTGGACAGAGTAGAGGAGATGCCCTTCAAAGGCTCCCTATTTTCCTGTTAGATGGGAGAATACAGCCTATGATTTAAGAGGGTAAGCAGTTCTGGTTCTTTTACCACTAGGCTATGTGTTTGCCCAGTATGCTCTTAATTTCTTGGTAACAGATGCCAAGAAATTCTCATGCAATAGAAGATGAAGTTGGAACTTAGGCCTTCTATTGAGAGAAAAGGGCACAGAAAGGTGACAATATGAAGCGAGTGGTACCATGATTTTAAATTAACTTTTTAAAAGTTGGTCTGCATTCAGCTGTCACTGTTCATTTTATTCTTTTGTTCCTTAGTTTGACCTTAAGAAAATAAGCCTAGACAGCTTCACCCATGTTGCTTGAGCTCACTGATGTTTTCTTTCTTCATCATTAAGGTATGAGTAAGAGTTCCACTTCTCAGAGTGATGCAATTTGATGAATGCAAGGTATTCCTTCCGGGATCAGGAGTATGGATTCAGCTTATGACCATAAGCATATACTGTGCTTCCTGCTTCCTGACACTGCAGGAATTAAAAACATATCATAGTAGTACTCATCTCTTGAGATGTTCACCCAAAGAAAATAGTTGTGCTGATTCCTTTGGGTTACCCCCTGTGCCTGCAATTGTTTTGTTTTGATGAGATCATAATTTATTTATTGGCCATTTTATTTGTGAGTTTAATTATAAATCTTGAACTCCAATTCTCTCAGTCAAGTAATGCAAATCTAAGATGCATTCCCCCCCCCCCCAACATGCTGTACAGCCTGCTGAGTTCTTCGGCAAGCTCCCTCATGCTTCAAAGCATTAGACTTAATGTTGCTTATTGCTTATCTGAATTCAGATTAAAAATGAAACCCAGTTAGGACACACTGTTCTAATTGGGTTTCAGACATTCTATTACTTACATGGTAGTTACAGGAGGTGCCCACATACTTTTAATTTTATGAGCACCTGACCTGAAACTGAATAAAAGAAGGTTCTGTGCTTGCATTCGGGAACTAGACAGTCTTTCCACTAGATTCATGCTTTTGTAAATTATGTCTTAAATCAGTGGTTGCATAGAGTGGAATCAGATTGCTGCCATGACGCTAGATTCAAGAGAAATTTAGCTAACATGGATGTGGTTGCAGGAGTCTCTCTTCAGAAAACATGGCAGTTCAACCTTCTCTGTCAGATTAGTTGTCCCAAAGTGTTTCTGTATTCTACACTGACTTTAAAAAAAAAAAAAAATCTCAGCCGGGCAGTGGTGGCACACACCTTTAATCTCAGCACTTGGGAGGCAGAGGCAGGCAGATCTCTGTGAGTTCGAGGCCAGCCTGGTCTACAGAGCAAGATCCAGGAAAGGTGCAAAGCTACACAGAAAAACCCTGTCTCAAAAAACCAAAAGAAAAAAAAAACTCAACATTTTCTAGAACAAATGAGGCCAAGAACCATGTGGCACAATTTTCATTGTTTGCTTCAAATGCTCCGATGGTTTTTATTACAAATTCAATGATTCTCTCTCCTTTTCATCCTGACTTTCCCTAGGAAGTGGAGCCTCTTGTTGCTCTTCTACAGGCCACCTCAGAGTTGTCTCAAAGTTCAACATTCAATACAGCTTTGCTATCAAGACAGGCCCATTCATAGCTCAGAAGCTTGGTGGTTCATTCGAAGATTTGTAGTGAAGAGCAGGACTAGGAAACACAGAGGGAACAATTCTCTTCTATAGTATTTATTTTGGGATAAATAGGAGACGCTGGAGCCAGGCTTTCTGAACACAGACACTATATTTAGTTCATTGGGCAACATGTCTCTGTGAATATTTATTTTGTGTCTCAGCTCATCCTAGGTCTTCAAAGTTCTTTTTAATTTTATCTCCAGCCTTCATAAGCTTTATATTTATGGGTTACATATAACGTCTACTGCAAGTTCCAGGAGTTTTTTTTTTTTTTTCAAAAGAACATTTTGGGAAGAGAGTGATGCAGACCCTGAAATTCTGTTTCATTCTATTTGATTGTCTCACTCACAAAATTCACAGTTCTTCTGCTGTGTGGAAAATATTGCACTTACACACACTGAGTACACAATAGAGTAATATGTACAGTCCCTGTGATTACATTTGAAACATGCATGGCATGGGCTAATGTATGGTCTTCTGAGAAAAAACCAACATCAATCTTTTGTTTTTCCTAATGGGTAAAAATCACATCTCTTTTTAGATATGTGACAATAGGCAATATCATAAGAGGTTTTAAGATGTGTAACTTCAAACTTTTCAAATCCCTTCTCCCTTCCACATACATCCCAAAATAAAGAGAACAACAAATTCAGTGTCTAAATGAAAAGGAATCAGTGCCTATGGATCCCGGTGTGAAAGTCATGGCTCCACTTCACAGCCATGACTCACTCTCCCCATTTCCTCGTTCAGCTTGCGGGGGGGTGCTTTATATGATGGAATGAACTCACCCTTGTTTTCATATGCTTCCTCACCTCCACTTTACAAAGGGCCTTTGTTTTCATTACCTCATGCTATGCATGCTCTCATTTTATGCAATACTTTACGATGACAAAAGTGACCCCTCTCCTCATTTTAGAATAGAAAATTGAGGTTTAGAACATTCAAGTGAGATCCAACACCATGTCACACCCAAATCACAGGATTCAGTGCCAGGTCACCATCTGATCTTACCTTCCATCACTCTGCACCGCATCATAATACATCATTATGTTAAAGAGAATCAACCAGACTCCATAGTGGCAACAAAGTAACGATAGAAATCCCATTAACAAGTTGTATTATATGATGTAGAGGTATGCTTTCCACGCAAAAGTTATTTGTTTCTAGTGTACTTTGGAATATTTATTCTGTACTCTTCAAAATATAAAACAACCCCAACTTCACACCAGACTAAAGAGAGTTTTTCTTACAGGCCTTTAGGTTTCATATTTTCTTTTTCTTTTTTTTTTTTTTTTTTTTGGTTTTTCGAGACAGGGTTTCTCTATGCAGCTTTGCGCCTTTCCTGGAACTCACTTGGTAGCCCAGGCTGGCCTCGAACTCACAGAGATCTGCCTGCCTCTGCCTCCCAAGTGCTGGGATTAAAGGCGTGCACCACCACCGCCCGGCATGGTTTCATATTTTCTAAGAAGAGAAAAAGACACAAAGCATTGGCAATGGATGACTAAAAATACACCAAGACAAAATTAAATCTGTGAACAAACAACTTACTAAAATCATGAATTATTTTAATTAGTAAATCTAGGGAATTCTGCCTGAGATATCTTAGGAATGAAAAACAATTCCCAGTAGATTTTGAAGAAGACAGTATGGTGGTCTTAACAGGTAGACAGAGATGTGTGGATCTCTGTGAGTTCCAGTCCAACTCAATGTATATAGAGAGTTATAGGTAAGCTGGGACTATATAGTGAGTGAAATCCTGTCAAGAAGGAGGAAGTGGAGGAGGAAGAGGAGGGAAAATGATTCTGAAATAAAGATGGTAGATTAACTTGTCTTTGGTGTGGTTGTAGAATGGCTGTATTCTCTACCATCCTTGAACACAAATTTCCTAAACTCAGTCTGTCTCCCACTTACTGACAGACAGTGAGGGCAAGGCATATAGAATGTGTTTTAGGTGTTTTACCATCTGGAAATCTGGGTGAAGGATTAGAGTTGTTATTAAAGCACAGAGAAAAAGAATAGGATTTCATGGCAAGGTAACTACCATGTTTCTATGTTCCCTTTTGGTCAATCATTACACTCTCCCTCTCTCTCTCATCTTTTATTGATCGTCAAGGAAAAAAATACAAGATAGTAGATCATTATCTATATTAATAATTAAGTGGAAAACCTATACATATTTCAAATCCTTGGCCTAGTTGATTATTTTTCATATTCTTTCATGTCCTTTTGCTTTGATCTCTCCTAATGGCATGGCTTGAAAAAAATGTATTCTGACCTCTTTACATTACTACGAATATTCTACAAAAACTTAACAGTAGAACTTCCTATGATCCAGCTACAGCACTCTAGGTATATAGCTGGTATATCAAATCCCTTACTGTAGCTAACTGAATACCCATCTTTATCACTGCACAATTCTCAATAACCAAGTTGGGGAATCTCTGTAGGTATCCAGCAAACAATAAATGGGTAAAGAACATGTGGTTCTGTACACAGTGGGGGACTTATACCCCATCAGGGAAATGGATGGACCTGGAGATCACCGTGCTAAGTGAGATAAGCCAGCCTCACAAAGCGAGCATCCCATGGTTACTGCTAGATGTGCCATCTGGGTTAGGCATGACTTAAAAGTAAACGGAGGATTATTCAGGATGTAGAAAGAACAAAGGAGGAAGCACTTTGAGAAAAAGTGATGGGGGGACTAAGTGTGTTCAAAGTACCTGTGGAAGTGTCATAATGAAACTCCTTTGCATAGTGAATATGCATTAATTAAAAAATAAAGTACATAAACTAGAAAGCCCTTTTCTAAGGTTTCTGGAAAGTAATTTGATGTTGTCCCCAACCTCCCAACTTTCCTTTGCCTAGGGAAGTTCATATGGCTCTTGCTTTTCTGTCTCCTGTCACTCTCTAGTTATTTCACTTTGACAAAACTGGGTTATGGATTCAAGGGAAGAAGAGTAAAAGAACAGAAAGAGACCCATCCATGCTGGAGAGTCTCTACCTTCCCAGTGGGAATAGACGTTTGTTTGTTCTTCACAGGAGTGATGAATACTGATCAGACTAAATGCTAGACCCACAGGGAAGCCAGTTGTGTGTACTATAAAATACTCTGGGTCCTGAACAGGGTAACACACTTTATGATTTCAGAAAGTACTGATAAATCTCAGTAAAAACCAGGTAAAAAAAATTTTAAAGCAAAGTAAACAGAGAGCCTCAGGGACTGTATTTCTCTCTCATTTCTCCATTTCTATGTTTTCTCTTAACTCTTTACAGCACCTACCCTTCCAACATTTCTCTAGGGAGACACACAGTCCCCAAGGTTATAGAAAAAGCAAGAATGACAGTCCATGAACATTGAGAGTAAACAAAGGCTGTGCTTGTGTACAGAATCTGTTTTATTCTCCCAGTTTAAACCACTCTCTTCATATAGCCTTGTGAATAGCACAGGCAGCTCCTGGAATGTAAGACATACAGAATCCTGGGAGTGAACACCATCCGACCTTTTCCCTTTCTACCCAAGCTTGTCCATTGCACAGACATGGCAGAACCATGTAATTTTAAGGTAGTTGATAGAAAAGAATATAGATGTAAACATATGATTGAAGTGGATTTGCCCCAACCCACACTAGTTTTGTTATAACTTGTAGGTCTGTCTCTTATTTAATATATATATATATATATATATATCTTCTTGCAAGAAATTTCAATACATGCTGGGATGTGTAGAGTGTATTTTGTCATCACCTTCAAAGAACATAGTGATCAACAGAATTTTAGCTCACATGTATGGGATGCTAGAGAGTAAAAACGAGTGACTTTTTCTTTCACTTTTGGTATTATTTTCCTGCAAAGTAGTAAAGAAATCTAGTACAGTCTAAAAGAGCATGGCATTTTGTCCCAGTGAAACTTAGGCACCTGAACAATAATTTTAGGCCCAGTCAAGGGCAACTGCATTTGTTTTATGTATTAATCATGAATCCTCTAAATTAATTTGCCACAGCATTGTTAGTGCTCTGGTTCTGTGGTAGAGAATTGAGATACAGAATGAGGAACTACATTTCACATATTCTTTGCTTCTCTTTGCCCTTTTCCTTAAGATCTTAATCTTACCGTAGAAGGAATGTATGTGCAGTTTTGCTCAGTACAAGTCAAGAGAAGTGAAAATTTCCCCTTCCCATCTTTTTCTTGGAAGGCAGAAGGTGAGGGAACAGCAGTACATTGACCTTGTTCTCAGGGTCACTTCACAGCACCCCTTGAGTTGTTTTTATGAGACCCCACAGTGTCTCCATTCTGGTAAGAAGAGTACCCCCACTTTATTAAAAAGATCAGGTTGTGGTAAAAAAAAAAAAAAACAGCTCACATCAGATAGTTCACTTTTACTGAATTTATAGTATGTGTCTGGGAAAAAGGGAGAAATCCAAATTTCAGAAATGTTTGAGTAAAATCCTCAGTAATCTGCATTTTAAGCCATGTCTGAAAATGACTCCATGCAGAATTTTAAGTCTGAACCACATTTCAGAGTTATCAAGGAAAGTATAAAGGTTAGAAATGAGTTAACCAACAATATGAGAAAGACACTGGTCTGTTTGGAATAAAATGCTATCAATATACCTATCGTTACAAGATGTGAAAATGGCCGATAAAAATTATTATGGAAAGACACTTCTGGAAATTAAGGCTAATTGAATCCTCATGATGCCAGAGATTGGTGACAATTGTTTGCTAGGTGTTAGTTCTCAAAGCCACTCTAAATGCCATTGGTATATTAGGTGATAAGTCATCCCTACTGTCATTTAGGAAAATAAAATTTGCAGTGGTGTTTGTGGCTGAATTTACTTACAGCTTGAGTAGATGTATGTTTTTATGATTACTTAAATTACTGTGATCTAAACCTGGGAGTTACATTCTATGATTGCTGTGTCTCAACCTGTCTATCACCGTGTAGAATTGTTCCCTGTGCCATAAAACAAGTGACTAACACAGAATAAAAAACATGCAACATGTGTTAAAAATCTGCCAATGTATCTTCTAGAGTAAACTCCCATTCTCTTATTACTGTTCTTGGTTGTTTTATTGTGTTTTCTGTCATCTATGGCTTTGGCAATTTTATGGAAAATCCGAAGAGAGGGCTTCATGGTGTTGAGACTTTGAGGAGAGAAATTCAGTGAGAGCCTTCCTTCATTGTGCTGAGTCAGTGGGAAGCCCAAGAGTGATTGCTCTGGATTAGATAATCAGGGGCAACTGGTTCCTTGTGGAAGACTGGATGCAGGAAGCATCTTCTTTGGACCCTGTCCCTTCTTGCACTGACATATATTACAGGAAAGCCCTGCCCCCACAGGCCAGACAGTTGCTGGGTATCTTTTTGCCTAGCACAGGGAGGCTGATCAATTAGTCCATTTAGCAAGAGCTCCCCAGCCAGCCTCTCTCTGGAAAATAGGTGAGAAATTCTTATATTCCTCTCAATATGTTAATCAGACGACTGGTATCATAGTCCTCTAACTGTGTAATACCAGTCCCCCTTGGCAGATATATTTTATTTGGATAATGATGTGAAATTTAAGATCTACGTTTCAATTGTGCAGAGCCATAGGCAGTTGTCAATTTTAGTGACAGACATAGACCTCGAGCTAAATTCCTGTGCACAAGCAAAAATTCCAACAAGCGTAGCACAATTCTGGTCCCTTAATAGAAATACATTCTCTCCCATTGAGGGGCAGTATTTTTAAACCATTCATCGCATCCCTTGGTACCAGCAAATCATTAATGCTCTCGAATATTTCCTCTAACATGGGCACTGGTGACTTGAGCTATCAACTAGCCTGACAGGAAATCAGACAGCTATAACCGGATACTCTATTTTTTCTCCAGCAGAACCATCTGATTACATACCATTCTTTATTCCTCTGCAGTTTCTCTAACAATGTTGCTAGTTAACAGATCCAAACTCCACGCAAAAGAAAAAACCCTCAGCGGCAAAATTTCTAAGACCTCGGGATCCACATACTGGGGAGAATTCCCACTGCTGCTCTTGCTGTGGGCAGTTACATTAAAGCAACAGCCAGCTAGTGAACTTTGTGGCCTAGGGCGACCATAATGTGATGTGCAGTCTTGCCCCTCAAGGTCACCAGTTCAAATCCAACCGTGGCTAATGGGGGCTGTCAAGTGTCTGGTTGTTCTAGGTAAAATTATTTGTCAAGTTGGTGAAAACATGAAATGGATCCTAAAGCAAATGTACCAAAATCAACATCACCATTAAACCCTGCCCATTGGCACCAGGATTTAAAATTTAGTGAGTTTTAACTCAATAAGGTAAGAAAAGGAAGGAAGAAAGGATAGAAATTTTATAAAAGATATATTTTCATACTAAATTGCCTCTCTGTGCTGTGACCTAAAAATAAATACACTAAGACTTTGTCTAAGCAGGGAGCAAGGGAATTCTGGAGCAAAATCTCTACTTACCTGCAGTATGAACCAGGGAGGCCAGTAGGAATTGGCTGTGTTTTCCTTCTCCAATAGTAGACATGGAGGAACTCTATCATCTTTCCAGGTAAAATCAGTAGCACAAACCTTTAGGAAAAGGATATGGGCTGGGGCATGACACATACCACACCTACTATCTGAATTTTGTTTGTTCATGTGTCAGATGAGGGGTTTAATAAAACATCTTCAAGGCTTCTACTAACTCTGTGAGTCTGGGATTCTTGTACCTACCAATAATAGCATTCAAACAGCTTTTATTTCCCTAATCAATAAGCACCACCATCTTTGTGTGTGTGTGTGTGTGTGTGTGTGTGTGTGTGTGTGTGTGTGTGTATTAGATTTCCCCTACATGAATCCCCTATATCAGCAAACCATATCTGAAATCTTGACTCCTTTTCCCAGGTCTGTGTGCTCAGACAGAAGACTAACATTTCCTGAGCTTCAGAAACTTGAACATAACAAGGGAAATATGCCTATATCTCAATGTGTAGTGTCAGAGAAAACAGATCAGAAAAGACATGGTGAGTAAGAGCCTTGGACACAGTACACATACAGCAAGTAGTGGAGTCTTTATTAGTAATGATCTCTCTTACCTCCATCTCTCAAAGGATTGATTATTGCTGATTTCCTCACTCAAAGATTTCTGAAATTTGCACTTGTCTTTTTATCTGGTGTGCATTATCCAATCAGTAAATGTGAACTACCTGATGTGAACTGTAATTATCACAGTCTTAACTTTTTCAGTGAAGTGAGCGCATGCATCCCACTTTAGCGGAGCAACTATAAAGTCTGAAAAAAATGAAACAGTCTGCTTGGGAAAACCTTCAGTTAGGACAAAGAAAGAAATTAACACAGCCATATTCAGTTTCCGTACATAAGACTACTAGAGGGTAAGGGGGGGAGTGTGAACTTTGAACTTCAGTGTTCACATACAGTTTATTTCTGGATTCGGGTTGTACGTCCAGCTCTATATGCTCCTATACCCAGATACTTTCCTCTATCTAAATATTAATTAGGACTCCTTAATCAGCATTTCATAAATAAAACTGTCTATGATTTCCCTCTTGATTACTGAAATTCTTGTGATCACACTTACCGATCCAGAGGAGGTTTCTCAAGTGTGGTGTGGCTCATTCTTGGTTGTAAGGGCTGTTTCATGCAACCTAGGATGTTTGTGATTGCTTCTAATCTTTACACAATAGATGCCAATAACACATCCCCAGTTGTGACACTCGAAATGTGTCTGGTTATTGTCATATGTCCCCTAGGGTGGCAAAGTCTGCCAATTGAGAAGTACAGATCTAGCGGCTTCACTGGCTTCTCCAAACCATCTGGGATATTGACACCAAGGAAATGTAAATAAATAGCTAGCATTTTGCCAGAGAACAAAGCCCCTTCAGAGTGCGTTGTTTACCCAACTTCCAAGTTACCTGCAGCCTCTTGGGTCCGAGATGCCCAGGTTAGGCTCCAGACAGATGTGTTTGGCTTTAGCAGTGCCTTGGGATTTGGAAACAGGAACTAGAGAATTGAAGTTAGTTTTTATTTGACAGTTTTGAAATTCTGTGGCTATTGATCTTTGATGTCTTCCAGATGGAACATGCAATAACATACAGCCCAGTTGTTGATTAAAAAGAAAAGTACCATACTACAATTGCCAGGAAAACTCTGAAAAAAAAAATAGTTGTAGCAGAAATGCATCTACAAAGGACACCACCGCAGTAGGAACTGGGGACTCAGTAGGGCAAAGAAACAGAGTTGGGGCCTTTGAGGTTTAAAAAGTTAGAACAATGAAGCTTGTCTGTGTACCAACCCATGGTCCCTCTGCTTTCAGAAAGCTATAACAGTAAATGCAACTTTCTCCAGAGAACTTTTGTTTTTGGCATTTAGACATCATTATGAATGTGTCAAGATAACAGAGACGTTAAGCAAATATGCAAAGTAAACTATTGTACCACAACAAACACCCTCTTGGGGACAGAAGAAAAAAATGGCAAGTGACTTGGCCCCATGTGATGTGCATGAGTACAGAACGAATCCACGGGACCTGGCACTCAGTAGTTTCCAACTGGGGTCACTGACAGCAACCATTTATAACAGAAACGTAACTGGTGTCTTCAAAGGCCCTTGACTTTGGAGAACACTGTGACAGTTTGGCCATGCCTCCTCAGTGTATTGCTATGTGTCCACTGCAGAAATATATGAGGGACAGTTCTCATTCTGCTTATGTTCTGTGGTCTGAAATAATGCCCTTGCAGTTGTCAATACTGGCTTGGTTTTTTTTTTTTTTTTTTTTCCTTATGAATCAAACTTTGAAGATATTGAGGAATGAGATATTTGGAAATGGATGACTTTAGATGACCCTACTCTGCATGTGCTTGTGATCTGGGGGGAAACTATGATGATGGAAAGGAAAGATGAGTGGAATCAGATATGTGCTACCCCTTTGCTGAAAAATCATTTCAAATTTTCTTCCCTCCTCATTTGCCAGTCACTAATTTCCTGCAAGACTGTGAGATGTGTTCACTGAACCAACATTGTAATGAGAAAGCAACTCACCAGTTTCATGAGATGCTCTCTGAGTAAAAGCTCAGATTTTGAACTGTTTGATGGGCTGTTCCTCAATGGTACCCTCTCCCTGATCTTTAAAAGGAATCTAATAATATTCACTTTCCCTACCTGTTTCCCTTTCCAAACACAAGCAGTGGTATATGTACCTTTTGATATTTGAGAGTTAAAAGTAGCACAAGATCCTTCTCAAAGCAAAGATTGTCATCCAGATTAGGCATACAGTTTCCAATAATACAATGGAGGATCTTTGCACAAAGATATTCTATACTTGTATTTTTAGCCACAAACAAGCTACAGACAGATTCATCTCCTTTGAAAAATAAAGGAAATAGCCGGGCGGTGGTGGCTCACGCCTTTAATCCCAGCACTCAGGAGGCAGAGGCAGGCGGATCGTTGTGAGTTCAAGGATAGCCTGGTCTACAAAGCGAGTTCCAGGAAAGGTGCAAAACTATATAGAGAAACCCTGTCTTGAAAAAGCAAAAAAAAAAAAAAAAAAAAAAAAAAAAAAAAGGAAATAGAAGATACTTTACAAACATTGCAAAGAATCACAACATGCTGTTTGCCTTTTCCAGTAGTTTTAACATGAATTCTGTTTGTATTTAAACGAGGCATGATGTTTAGTCTCATACTTTCTTCCAGTGGATATTAATATACAACCCTAAGCAATGTCCTCAGTTCCTGTTGCATCCTGGGAGATTGTAAGCTGTCTGTGGGTGATTTGTAAGATGGAGGGCTTGAAAGAATCTAGACTCCATAGGAAGATGGGCCTCTGAGAATCACTGTGGGGGATGACATAGGTTCATTGGGGCAGAAAGACATGCCCACTCTGGGTGGCACCATTCTCTACGTACAACAGAATAACTGGAGCAAGAGAACTTAGGAACAGCATGCATTCTTTCCTTGTAGTTGTTCTAATTTCAGCTGCAATGTGACCAGCTGCTTCAAGCTCCCACTGCCTTGACTTCCCTACCATGTTGGACTAGTCCTTCAACTGTGAGCTAAAACAAACTCCTTTTTCTTAAGTTCCTTTTATCAGGGTTTTTAATCACAGCAACTAGGAAAAGAAACTAAATTGACAGGGGGGATATATTAATAGCACTCTGTGTTTAAGAAGTCTTTATCACTATTCTCAGTGTTAAATGCTCAAGGTTACCCATAACCCTAGCTCTGTTTTGTCCTATGAGCAAAGAAAACCAGTGAAGAGATCTCATAGTGCATAAAATGATAACAAAGTATCACCTGTATTTATAGCTTCATTATAACTTTAGATTGCTTGGAGATATTTCCAGCTGACAATTTTTGGAATGACCATCTCAGTTCAAGAGACTTGATATTGATTATAGATATTATTTGTGTAGACAAGAGCGGTTTAATGTGCATATTGAGGAAAGTTGATTTTATGACAGGGCACATACTTTAAATCTCTTGGGAACTAGAATAAGGTGTATGGGTTAAATGGGGAAATAACGCAGAGAAATGAGAAACGTGCTCTCTGGTTTCTCTTTGTAAACACTTTCAACTCTTTTTTCAGCAGTGAGGACAGTTCTCTGATAATCTGTTGTCTAAAAAATGTTTCCAACCTTCATATCCAAAGAATATAACTCCTGTATTCAACTTACTAAGATAGGAAGGGAAGTTAATGCTTTCTGATTACATTACTCTTTTATTATTCTAAGTAGAGAAAAAATAGTATATAACTATTGTGATTGTGATGAGTTGGAATCTTCAATTAGCTTCAATTTACATTTCCCTGATGGCTAAGTATACTGAAAAAAATTTAAAAAACACTTAGTAGCCATTTATGCTTCTTTTCTGAGAACTGCCTATTCATCCCATTGGCACACTTATTAGTTGTCAGGTTGACAGCTGTGTTGTTTTATTTTGGTCTTGTGCCAGCCAGGATGTAGGAAAGCAAGAAACCATATTCATTTCTGGTGGGAGTGTAAACCAGCACAGACATTATGGAAATTAGTGTGGAGATTTCTCCAAAAACGAAAAACATTACTTCTATGTGATCCTGGGATGTACACCCAAGATTTTTCCACAGTTATTTGTATAACCTCTGTCTATTATTCACAACAGCAAGGAAGGGGAACCGGCTTAGATGACCCTCAACAGATGAACAGGTAATGGAAATGTGTTGTATATACTCACAACATGAACTTACAGAATTTATAGGAAACTAAATACATCTTGAAAGTATTACAAGTGAGATAACTCAGAGAATGACATAATCAAATGTTCTGTCTTATATGAAGATTCCTGCTTTTAATCTCTTAATCTCTATCTGCTTATCTATGTCTGTCTATCTATCTTATATATAATATAATATAATATAATATAATATAATATAATATAATATAATATAATATAATATAATATACCTATCTATCATCTATCTAAGTGGGCATGAGTGAGTGTCTATTTATGAAACTAGAAGGAGACCACATGAAGAGAAAAAGAAGTGTTGAGGAAAGAGGTGAGGAAGATAAGACCCATGTTAAAAGCAAAAGAAAGATTGCTAGGACTACGAAGATATGAGAGGGATCTGGGGTTGGGGAAGAAAAGGATGCTAGGAGAATCAATAAACAAACCTTATTTGAAGACCACTGAAATAGTTGTCCTTAATACTATCTTCTCTCTATAGCATCCTTTGACATTCACAGATTTCTATCACCATGTGTTGGTTTACTACTAGTGAAGATAAAAATTAATTTTATGTATATTTGATGCCTGGCTTCATTAGTTTGGCACAATGTTTTCTTGGATGTGTCTCGTGCTTATTTTATTTTATTTTTTATTTCTTCTTAAGTGAATGCTGAGTCCCATTCCATTGTATACCAATACAATGGAAATCATTAATGTATTGAGTACTTCTGAGTTGTTTCCAGTTTGATAATGAATACTGGGGATTAATAAGCTACCTCTAATGTATATATATATATAGAGAGAGGGGGGACATATGGATACATTTTAATTCCTTCTTGTGTGCATGTGTATGTAAATGTGTGTGTGGAATGCACATGTTTGAGTGGATATTCATGCAAGATTGTAAAGTAGACACTGGGTATTTTCTTGAATCACTCTCCACTTTATATTGAGGCAAGATTTCTCACTTGAATCCAGATCTCATGCACTTGGCATATCTAGCTATCCAGATTATTGTGGGGATCCCTTATCTTTCTGCCTTTGGAGATCTAGGATTACAGGTGGCCCAAATGCTCACCCAGCATTTCCACTGCTGCTACTGATCTGAACTCTGGTCCTTCCCTGAACCTGCACAGTCATCCCCTCAACCCCTAATTCATTTTTGAATAGCTGTTTGCATATAAAAAGCTACTAAGATAAAAATTCTGAAATAAATCCTTAATACATAACATATACTATTTTTGACATTAAATCTTTATTAGCTGACATTTGAAAGAATCTTCATAAAAGGAGATTTCTTTTTAATATGTTAATAAATTAGCAGACTGAAAAGTTACAAAGAATGGGTTTTTGGAATACTGATTACCTTGTTTCTTTTGTTTTATAACAAAGTGTGTTTAGTATCCCCATCCCAGGTCTCTGTGAAAACAAATTTATAGTAAAGAAAACAAAAAGCTTTACAAGTTTAAGAAAAAAATACTGATATGAAATAATAAACATGCACTGTACATAATAGTAGGGAGAAAAATTCTCTAAATTATAGCTGAAAACTTGAAATGGGAAATATTAATAGATTTCAGTCCCGCCTATTTTTTAAGAACCAGTTGAGTCACACATCCCATGAAACCAGGCACTGTAAAGACCTAGGCAAGGCCCCCTAGGAAGAGAACAACACAGATTTATCCTCTGTTTCCCAGGGACTGAGAACTAGATTATAATATGAAAATAACAGGTGAGTAAAAACTTTACAGACAAAAGAAAAATATTTATAATCATATATGTTTGCCTGTCTGTAAACATTTGTAAAGATAAGCAAAAAGTACCATATGTGTTGCAGACATTCAATAATATCTCCTGACCATAATTAACATTCATTTATTATTTCTTTTATTACTACAGGATCAAAATCTACAGTTCTGGTCTAATATAGAGCCAACACTTGGTAAAACGTGACAAAAGCAGAGCCTGACAAAGAATCTCCAAGTGCTCAAAGCCTAGCATCCCAGCCACTCTTTTCCATGCCCTTAAGAAGACCTCACATGCTGGCTGGAAGAGCTGCGTGCCTGCAATTGAATCCTCATAGAAATGCAGAGAAAGGCACCACAGCTCCAGAGGAAAAGGGGAAGCGACAACAAGATTAAAAGCAGAGGGTGTGGATCATTACAGCCTGAGAAAAACTCGAGTTTCTCCTAACAACTGCCCCTCCCCCACCCAGACCTAACAAATACCAGAAACCCAGGGCGCCTCTTCTGTTATTTGTTCATGGATGTGAATTCTTCATTAAAGTTGAGGGATTAAATATAACACTTTAGCTAATTAATTATAGTTTGATCGTTTTGACACCTCCAAATGATTCAGCCACATACCTTGAAGCTTTGTCAACTCAATTGCGTCTCTATTTTTGTTGCCTTTAACCAACAATGAAGACGAATGCCACTCTTTCTAGTTTTCAATCACCTCTACAGAAGTGTTCCCCTGGCAATGTGCGAGGACAGACCTAATTAATCCCTCATCTGCCCTCTGTGGTGTCTATACATCACACTGGCAGTTGAAACTGCTGCTTGTTTTAAGGCTATTGCCGGAATGAAAAGCTCATCTGTTTTTCAATAATTTTACCACAGGTGGTGATTTGTAATTAGAAAGGGCAGAATCTGAATTGCAGTGTGTGCGTTTGTGTGGGTGCATGTGCAAGTCTGCACACGTGCACATATGGGCTTGCGGGAGCTTCATAGTTTAGCAAGGCGTGCTTACTGTAAAGGAGAAGAAAGAAATGAAAAGCAGGAACACAGCAGGAGAAAAAGCATCCTCGTTGGGCACCAAGCCAAGCAGAAGAATTTGAAAAGAACAAATATTTTTGGTTTTGACTTTTGTGTTCTCTTTTTAAAAAATTGATAAGGAGTCACACATAGATTAGAGATCAAACACAGAAAGAGACAGGAAAGACTAAAAAAAAAAAAAAAAATCAGGAAACTCTGACATCCCTAGAGTGGGGGTATTTATGTTGAACTAAGTCAGGGTTGTAGAACAGGTGAGAGTCAAGGTGAGAATCTGTTTTGACCAGGGTTTCTGTCTCTGCAAAAGGGGAGGAATCTGCATCCTCTTCTTCACCCTGGGCGGAATTGAGATAGGTAGGAAGACAGTTTAGTGTGCACTTTGGCTAGCTTAACAATGGCTTTAAGATAAGTGGAGATATGGCCAAGGCAGCTCCATTCCAGGCCATATGAACTACCAGTAGTCACTTTGACCCTCTCCCTGACTTTCACCTGCCCCATTCCATTTGGCCTTCTTGGCTTAATCACATCTTGCATTTTACTCTTAAAGGTACCTTTGTTCTATGAAGTTTCCCCTTACACGTCCAGCCTGCTCATCATCATCTACAGCCTATGTGTCTTAAGGTTTCTTTTCCCGTCTGCAGGGTGGAAAACTCAATAACTATCACTTTCAGTGTGAGCATAAAATCCTGACTCTTCATCTAGACTGCAGATCTCTGGAGGTCAAGGGTTTTTCTCTTGATCTCAAAATCACTTTGTGAAGCCAACTTGATTTTATACATTCATATGTATATACAAGAATGGGTGAATTGGTTTTTATAATCACCAAAGTAAATTTTAAATATATGCTAAAGTGGAAGATTGAATTACATGTTAAAGGAGACACATGACTGTGGCAGAAGGCCAAAGTTAAAATGATTTGGTTGGATGTAGTGTTATTTGGAGTATGTAGTATTTAAGAAGAGTGGCTTTCCTGCATGTAGTTTACTTTGACAAAGGTAAACCAAGGACACCTCTGGTGTAGGTTCATTATACTCCTCCTCTTCTGTAATTATGAAGGCACATGTTGGGAGGGGTAATGAGTAGACAGTGAGAAAGAATACTGACTCAATGATTTCTGCCAATTTGTGTTAATGTGCACAGAACCAGTCTATTCTATGTTTCTTCACATGATAAAGTATGAGGGTACATCATGCCAGACAGATTAAGATTTATGTCAGAAATTAAGGATTCTTCCAAGTCAAGAAATTTCTCTATTAAAAGGACTGACCTTCATAACTCTGTAGGCCCTTTTCTCTGTAAGATCAAGCTTCCAGAACAACATTAGAGCTTATTAATCTCCCATCTGACATATATCCATCACTTTCTCCTGGTTACTGCCAGAGACCAGATTATTCTAAAGCACTTAATTCAAATAATACATTGTCCTTCAATGCAGGTGTATGAAATTTGAATATACAAATATTGTCACATTCTTAGTACAAGAAGAGTATTACCTATGTGTTCTGCATTTACAAAAAGAGAAGTCAATACTGGAAATAGAAGGTACAGATAGGGTCATCTTTAAGTGTACATTTTCACATTTTTATTTTATAGTTTAGACCTTGGCTTTGTTGGTTTGTTTTGTGAATCAACTTACTTATTTGTTAGTAATGATCAAATATACTAAACTGATCAAATACACTTCATAATTTTAAGCTGCTTACACATATTCAAATGCTAACATCTTACCTTTTTATGGTGCAGTGCCTTCATTTTGAGCCTTCAAATCTTACCTTAGTATTTCCGTATAAGATCCTTCCACTTTAATTAAACTTCTGTTCTAAGGTTCTGAAGACATCTCAAACATTCCCACTTCTCCAATTTATACATCATTCCTTTCCCGAGGGATGGATCCCTCTCTTCCCTCATCATATGAAAAACTTACCTTAATCAGGAGAACTGTCATGGCTGACCATGGCACGTTTCTCTTCCATCTCAATTCTGTCATCCTGTGTACCCTATTGTAAAGTGTGGCTCCCAGTGGCAGGGTAATAAATTACTATTTGCTTCAAGACATCTCTGTATTGTTATATTTATCATTGCCTTGTTTTGGCAGCATCATTATATATCCTAATGCTTTACATCACAAAACCAT